>NW_009937809.1:0-18317 GCF_000696875.1 Nestor notabilis
ATTATAATTATATGTATATAGAATATGTTCCATAAAAGTATACTATATATTTGAGTTTATTTGATTTTGTTGGGGCCTATGAATTACAGTGATTGGTGCAGCTTAGTGGTCTCTGGAAGCAAAGAAGTGTAACACAGTGTTGTTATTTCCTCTGTATCAATGTCAGTTTAGATTAAAGAAAGATAGCCATTTTATCCACTTTCATGTTAACCCATAGATACAATACTTGCTTTCAGAGAAAAAAAAAATATCCTGTAGCTTTTAATCAAATTGTTCTTAATACCAGTGGGAAGGACTGTCCTGATCTATTGGTTCTTGCCTATTTATAATTTCACAAAAATTAAGATGGAAAGCTGTGTTTAGTTTTTCTGCTTAAATCAGAAATAAATAATGCAACTGTTTTGTAATTTGACAGGAAGCATCAGCAAGATATCTCTGAATCCAAATTCCCCACTCCATGTTCAAAATAAGGTATTTATTTGGATTTCGGAACCCATCTCCTTTCATGCTTAGAAATGTCAAATTACTGTCGGACAAACAAACTGCAATCCATGTGCCATCTGACAAGAGCTGTGGCACCAGCAGAGTGCAATAATCTTGTGCACAAAAATGTGCAATTTTCCCCAGAGATGGGGGAAAGTAAGATCATCAGAAACCTTAAAGGATGTAGGAGGCTGACATATGTCATAGCCTGAGAAATGAAATTATGTATGTGCAAAAAGGGACATACATACATATATATTCACTGTCTTCTGTGCATAACAGAGAACCACTTTCAGGTAGAAATTGAATTAGTAACTTCATATTTAAATTGTTAGGTCTTAAGGATCTTCTCATAATTCCGTTATAGCTGACATAATTTCTTATATCACAGGAAGCTTAGTGAGAAACACTTTTGTTAACAATTCTGAAGATAGATATGCACTTTTAAAACTACGGTACAAGAATTTCATTTGTCATTCCTCATATCAAGTTTTGAATATTTTATGGTGACATTCAGGAACTTGATGGCTGCTTTAGAATGAATAATTAAAATTCATTTTAAAATAACTGTCTGTGGGGAATTGGTGTCTCAGTGAACTAAACAATTTCTACTCCTGCTCTCAAAATTATTTTCCTGTAATTTCCTGACCTGATTTGAGGGGCATTCTTGTATATTTCAGGAAAGAAATATATGTCAAGGTATCATGATGGGAAATAAAAATCCTGATACTGTAAGATTGCCACAGAGAATTTAGATGACTAAGCAAAAAACCCAAACTCTCTTTCCATGCGAGTTAGATCTTCCTTAAATATTCATCAAGTCTTAGGATACTTTTAATCTCTCCTTTAAGAAACTTGTCTGGTCTAGACAGACCATAAATCACTGTATTCCAGAGTTTGCCAGAGACTTTTTAGATGATTTTCCTGTCTGAAAGTGTTGAATGACTTGGAGTGTTTTGTGGAAGAAAATGTACCAATCTCAAAGAAGCTTTAACGGGTGATGAAAGAGAGCTTTTTTCCATTAAGAACTGTGTATTCAGTATTGCAGAATATAAAGGCAAAACTGTAATTCAGAATGAATTTTTATCAGTAATTTTTTTTTTAATTGTACCTGTAAATTATAGTTGCTTGCTGGTATCATGATATTTAGTACGTAACAAAAATATCCAGTCTTACTGTTTATTTCTGTGGTGTTTCCTAGCTGGCTTGGGCAAGCATTTTCCTGAAGAGTACAGCTTACTTAGCAGCTCAGGAGAACCTGTAATGGATTTTAATTCACTTCAAAGCCTGTTTTTCTGTTGCATGAATAAATATTGGAAATGAAGAAAGTACTCTGTGGCAAATACATGCACTTTTAAATACAGAGAACATAACTGTCAGAAAAATTCTAAGCAGGTATTTTGCCAGGCCCTGACAATGAGGCCCATGACAAAAAATGTCTGACTTAAATTTGGCTCTGGCATATAAAATAAATATGACACACTAGAAAGAGGGTCAGAGTAGTAACAGCTAGGGCAAAGTAACTTTTATGAAGTTGTTCAATTCATGAGAACATTATAAGTTTTCTAGGTATTTATTGCAAATTAAGCTTATATATCAGGGTTCAGAGTCTCAGAACATGCTCTGAAAAAAAGAGTCCTAATTGGATGAACTGTAGGGATACTGCAAGGCTAGTGACAGACACGCTAATATTTCTCAGCTGCTATCTTTGCTGCTGGTCAATTTTTCTAACACTGACAGAGGAAACAGAAAGACACAGAGACAAAGGAAAATGTGGGTTTGGAAAGGAATCTGTATGTCTGGCCAGAAGCCCCATTGTATAAGGAGAAATAATAAATCTTTTTCTTTGTTTTTCTTTCTGTAATGTCAATCTCAATAACAGTGAAGTCCCCAAAAACTTAAACATATGTGAATAAATGTTTTGAAGTCAGTAACCAAGCAAAATATTGGATGTATTCATTTACTCATTTTTGACTTCAAGAAGTATTTTAGAATGCTGTAGGTAGAAATAAGAGTTCTGAGGAGTTTTTTTTCTAGTGTTTTGAATGCCATCTTCCCCAACTTCAGATTTTATTGAAGGTCACAGGCTTTCTTAAAATTTTCCCCTGGCAAATTATAAGATTATGTGTCATTTGATCTCAGCTATTTTTTGTCAGCTTGCGATGCCATTTAAAAAGCAGACCAAAACCAACAAAGAGGTGTTGGCTGTATCACTTGGGGTTTTAGTTCAAATATGAAACTAAAAAGAACACTTAGTAACTCAAACAGCTGTTAAATTAAAGTGTTTAAGCCATGTTTGCTTAAACTGTGGAAACTGAAGCCATGTTTTGTAGGACTGTGGAGGAAACAAAGGTGTACTTCTCTCTCATTTTTACTTTGACTGTAGTATCCATTTGCTGAAATTAATGGTTATATAAAAAATCCGCATATACAATCATGTATTAAGAAGCCAATTATCCTAATTTTATTATCCTCACATATTTTTTTATACAGACTTGGGAAGAGGAATAGGTGTTGCCTGTGCTAATTTGTAATCATAGAATGGTTAGGGTTGGAAAGGACCTTAAGATCATCTAGTTCCAACCCCCCTGCCATGGGCAGGGACACCTCACACTACACCGTGTCACCCAAGGCTCTGTCCAACCTGGCCTTGAACACTGTCACCAATGTCGCATTCACACCTTCCTTGGGCAACCTGATTCAATGATTCTATATTTCTAATCAGAAATTTTCTATTTCAATCAGAAATTAGAACAAAGTGAGGTGTGCTGAATTTTAGGTTGAATTCTAAATCTAATCTTAATTCTTTTACTTTTACATGGTTATGCAAAACCGATGATATGTTTTTGGGCATTCGTCTTTGCCTTGGTAACTAGCGACTTCATAATTAGATTGACAGGGCAAAAGTCTTTGCTGTTTGTGACTCCATTGCTGTGACTCTATTTCTGGGGTTGTAGATATCTCTGAAAGCAGTCTGGATGTTATGGTAAATTCCTAACATGTCCAATTTCAAGTAAGGAAAAAAGCTACGTTCTGGCATTATGCTAAGTACTCTTTTCGCCCCCCCCCCAAATGCTTGTTTCATCAAAACTACTTCTTGGTGTTTTGCTTAGCTTTTAATGAAAGCCATATACCAAGTCTTATGCTTTTATAGGAAAAAAAAAAAAAAAAAAAGTCTATTATTCTATCTAAGCCTAATACGTGTGTATTTTTAGAAAGGTCATTATTCATGCATAGAAAAGATTTATGAGACACATTATTTGCACAGGTGAAAATATATTATTAGAAACACAGAAACATAATGACCTCCTTTATGGTTATAAAATCACTATGGATTGATGGAAATGAAACTGGAGCAAAGAAAGTTGATTCCTGAATGATCCCAAAATATTTCTATAAGAGCTGAGAAAAAAATAATTTAGAAGTTAACGTCTTTGCACTTGAACTTACATGTCTATGTTTAAAATGAGATAGGATAATAGCTGTATGGAATGTTTTTCTCTTATTGCTTAATAAAACATAAAGTATATATAGTGACACTGAGTACAACTATGCTAAAACTGATTATGCTACAAGAAAACCCTGACTGTTCACCCCCCCGTATACAGGAAACTACAGAAAAAGATTAGGATTTTTTTTTCCACACAGTTCTAGAAGACAGTAAAAATGAGGACAATACCTTTGAGTTGTTTTGTTATACTAACAATTTAGGGCTAAATCCTTTTTTAAAATGTTTATGTTTTTTGTGAAGTATCTGTAAATTAAAAACAAAATGCTTTAAGTCAAGTTTACTATCAATGTATCATAATAAATTCATAGCCTTAATTGCCACACCATTGATTTCAGCTTGAACACTTGGGATACATAGAGAAAGAATTAACTAAATCTCAAATACTTATGATTTCATTGATAACAAATTTATTTTCTGCATGCATGTCATGGTTTAAGCCCAGCCGGTAACTTGGTAACTCAGAACCATCCAGCCATTCGCTCACTCCCCTTTTTCCTCCCCCCTCTCCTGGAGAGATGGGGAGGAGAATCAGAGGAATGCAATTCCCACCGGTTGAGATAACAGCAGTCCAGTAACTAAGGTATAATACAAAATCACTACTGCTACCACCAATAATAACAATAATAAGGGAAATAACAAGAGGAGGGGATAAAATTGCTCACCACCACCAATACCCAGCCTGACCTCAGCAGCGATCTGGGCCTTCCGGGTAACTCCCCCCAGTTTCTATACTGGGCATGACGTGCTGTGGTTTGGAATACCCCTTTGGCCAGTTTGGGTCAGGTGTCCTGCCTCTGCTTCCTCCCGGCTTCCCCTTCTCCCTGGCAGAGCATGAGACTGAGAGAAGTCCTTGGTCAGAGTAAACATTACTTAGCAGCAACTAAAACCATCGGTGTTATCAGCGTTGTTTCCAGACTGAAAGTCAGAAACACAGCACTGCATCAGCTACTAAGAAGGAGAGAAAATGACTGCTGTAGCTGAACCCAGGACAATGCATCTCACTATTTTAGCAATCTTTCAAACTTAATAAGAAGTCTTTCATAATAAAATAGCTATTTTTAATTAGCATATTTAAATGTAGAGCATTTGCCAACATATTGCATCTTAGACATTATGAGCATTCTTTTTTCCAGTTGTAATCTTAATGGTTTTGTAAGAAAGCTGCAAAACATGAATGGCATACACTTTTAATGACAGCTTTATAGAAGCATAATGAACAGAGGTTGTTATTTATGAGAAATTACCAAGCCATTTGGTACCATAAACCTTTAGTTATTACATTGTGTGTGTACAACAATGCTGATTTGCTTTCAGACCTCAAGCAGACAGCTGTGGTTAATTATTCCATTTCACTATGTGATATCTTTCCTTTGCAAAATTAAACATTATCTTTTTTTTTTGTTTGTTTGTTTGATTTTTGCTTTTTTTTCCTGTGCCTTGGAATCCCTTCTGGAAGGAAAGCATAAAAAGTTGTCCTTTTCAGTCTATTGCTGTGGCTATTTTCTTGCCATATAGTAGACATTCCTCCTTACATTTATTTTGAAAAGAAATTTTACAATATTTCTCAGTATGTACAGTTCATGGAGACAATGGCAGTCTGGGAAAAATGCAAATTATATTAGTAAATTCATGATGACTATCAGTTTTGAGTTAGGACAATGCAGATGATTGAGTATTCTCTAACAGTTACTATAATTTTTCAGTCTAACCTCCATAGTGTACTTAATCTTTTCACTAGGTTATCAGGCTCTAATCACCAAAAAAAACAAAAACAAAAAAAAAAATCAGATGGAGTTGCTTCTTTCATTTACAGTACTGATTTTAGGATGTAGTTTTTCATTTTTCATTCACTAATAATGTATCTGTACCATTCTAGACTGAAATAATCAACCATACTTCTGACATTTTAGAGTGCATTTTAGATACTGCATATCCATCAGAACACATAAAAGACTCTCATAGTACATGAGAATATTGATGGTTTTAAACAAATGAAACATTGAGAGTAGTGACAAAGTGATGCAATTGTCACTAGTCAATCCTGCAAGGAATGTGACTGCTTTAAGGGGATCATTTCTATATTTGATATTAAATAACCCTTTCAGGAAATTCTTTAAATACTTTCTTCTTTTTTTTCCTGGTGGTTTTTTTTGGTTGTTTTTTTTTTTTTTTTTCCTAATAGCATGATAAGGCTTCAAAAGAGCGACAAGTGCTCTCTGTAAGCAAGAAATAATATGGGAAAAATAAACAGGAATGAATAGATCTCACAGGGACATGAATAGCAGCTAGCCTGGTTAGGCTAAAGCTAAGGGCATAGAAAGAATGACTTGTGTGCACAGACACTGGGAATGAGATTCACATGGACAATAGTTGGCATCTAGAAGTTTTGAATCTAGGTAAATGGCCAAACAGATAGACAAGCTTTCTGTTATTCATCCTCATACATATTATCTAGCGGAGTCCACTGCTGATACAGGGTTTAGCACCTTCCTTCCAGCAGAGGGTACCACTTTGCTACTATTGTTTTATTAAATATATACTTATGTATGCAGAGATGCAATTGACCACCTTTCTTAGCAAAAAGCTAGTCTAGCTATCTGGCACGGGTTTTGAAGAATTATAAAATTAAGAAATCCATTCATGCTCAAAGGCAATAGACAGTTGAACCCTGATACTTCACATAATTATTGAGTCCTGTATAAAGACACAAGGCAGTCATGCTATCTGTATCTTTAGACAGCTAGTGGAAGTATACAGTGAAAGCTGATGGTTGTTTAGAGGGGACACTGCAGCTTCTACTGTGTATCTTGTGGTTGGGATACATAGATATGAAGACCAAAGCACAGAGAAAATCCTGAGATCTCTTGTAAGCTATTCAGGCTCAGATTTTCACATTGAAATAAAGACAACAAACTCAACTGTAGCCAGCTCCTGTGGTATACCTAAGAGTGTATCTTAATTTGTAGATGGCGAAACTCATGACTGTTGCCCTGGGAAAGTGGCATGACCATTCTTAACCATTCATTCACAAAAGAATCCCCTCAATCCCATACCAGACTTTCATACACAGCTACCTGTGCCATCCCCCAAAAACACATGAGTGTGGAGATTGCCTAGAGCCTAGAATTTTATCATGGCTTTTGACATTGGTTTTTTTTGGTTTGCTAGTCTGGCTCTAGATCTTGCCTGTTCTCTATTCCTCTGATTAGTCTTTAGCTCAGCACTGTGAAGAGAGACTAAATAGCATTGGCAAAACAGAGAGCAGGCTGTGTCAAAGTGTGAATCCCATGGTTTCATATCATTACAGTGCAAAGACTGGGAGGAGGTAAAGTGAACTGGCTGAACTGCCTGATTCAGAGGGTGCTGATCAGCAGCATGGTATCTGTCTGGAAGCCGGTCACTAGTGGTGTAGCCCAGGAGTCCATATTGGGGCTAATTCTGTTTTTACATCTTCATTAATGACCTTAACAATGGAGTGGAGTCAGCAAGTTTACAAGCAAGAAAAGAACTGGGAGGAGTAGTTGGGTATACCATATGGGTGTTCAGTCATCCAGAGGGGCATCAACTGGCTGGAGAAATAGGCAAACAGGATCTTATAAAGTTCAGCAAAAGCAAATTCCAGTTCCTGTCGCTGAGGAGGAATAATTCAGGATATCAATACAGGCTGGGGCCCAATTGGCCAGAAAGCAGCTTGTAGAGAATACCTTAAAGTCCCAATGAATGAGTCAGATATGAACCAGCAAAGTGTCTTTGCAGAAAAGGCTGATGGCATGCTAGTCTGCCTTATGAAGAACATTGCCTGCAAGTCAAGGAAGGTGATCCTTCATATGTACTCTGCACTGGTGAGACATGTTTGGAGTGCTGTGACCAGTTCTGGTCTCCCTGACACAGGGGAAAGATGCTCTTACTGGAGTAAGTTTAGTGAAAGGCCACAAAGATGATTAAGATGCTGGAGATCTATCATGAAAGAGTCTGAGAGCGCTGAAATTGTTGCTTCCTTCATATTAAAAGGCAAAGCTGAAGATAAGACAGGGGTATCTTTTCAAAGTGTATAAATACATGATGAGAGGAAGTTAAGGAAATGGAGCCAGGCTTTCCTCAGTGATATCCAGTAAATGGACAAAAGGCAACAGGCACAAACTGAAATACAGGAAATTCCACTTAAACATAACACCTTTTTTTACCATGAGGATGGTCAAACACTGGAACACTTTTCCTCTGAGGGATTATGGAGTCACCATCCTTTGAGATATTCAAAACTGACTGGACATTGTCCTAAGCAACCTGATCTAGGTGACCCTGTCCTGAGCAAGGGGTTTGAAGTATAAAACTCCCATAAAACCTTAAATAATCTGCCCTTCTGTGACTATGTGAACACCATCATTGTCATCTTCTTTCTGTAGTTTCAAAGAACATTGGCAGTGGCCAATTTGCTATGTGAAGCTCAGTGCTTCATACATTAGGCTGCTATTACCTAAGGTCTTCAGAGAGTCTGAAGGAAAGAGCATCTTTCTGTAGTCAGTCCAGGTCAGGTTTGAACTAGCATACTGACCCAGCCTTATCAATACTGATGCAGAGTTTGGTATACACAGACTTGCAATTTTAGGCAAATTTTAGAGTTTCTAAACAGCTTTATTAGAATTTCAAGACGTCCACAGTTGTATAAAGCACAGGATGAGTGATTGGGAGTTGTCCCCCATGTTTAAGGCAGAATTTATTTTAGATTACTAAATCTTGTACTGACCTGTAAAATAATCTCCATTCAGAAAGGATAGGATGTGAGGAATAGTAAATCTGAAGTCCTCTGGGAGGTTAATAAGCTCTGAAGTTGAAAACTACATAGCTTGATTGAGACCACCACCACTGTTCCGTGAAACTCTCTGGGATATGAGTATGAGGATTGCAGTGTGAATCTTTTTTGAGGGAATGTAGAGAGGCAGCAATGGCAGCCAGTTTTGCATCCCTTCTTTCTGCTGTTTTTCTCATAGGTGGCAAAGTAGATTAGTCAGTTTGATACCTTTCTGTGTTCCCCCCAGCAGGGTTCAGAGGGTTTTGCTTTTGCATTCAAAGAGGTATAAATCAGAATACATATTTTTTACAAAATTCATTCTGGCTTAGAAGACAACAAAATTATTATGTTTTCTGAGTTTTCTTCTTCCTTGTATTTTCTTCAGCTTCAGTATTCCTCCCCAATTCACTTTTATTGTGTTTTCTGAATACGAACTAAAATGGTGACCTCTGAAATACTCACCGATTACCTTTTAAAGGTTTTACTTATAAAGCTGTGTGCTTGGTGTTTTTTATAATGCAAATGGGAAAGGATGACAAAACCTCAAAGAGATGTCTTCTGAAAAAAGTGTATTTAATAAATTTATCTCAGTAGGTCGTCTTCATTTTGATAGGTCCTTTGATTTCATGCAGACATGTTGCAGTGAACCATAAATTGTCCAAACATAAAAGAAATGATTTCCCAAAGAATAATGTGGCAAATGTTTTAAAGAAACATAACATCTTGCAACTGAGTCAGGATCACCATCCAGCAGATTCTTCATTAGGGTAAGAAAGTAAGAATGTGACAGCTAACATACTGTATCAGTGTATGACCTTGCAGTCTTGTCAGCTAGAAAGCAAAAGAAAGCCAGACGTTACCTGTTCTTTACAAATGTATTCTGGAAGGAAAATCAGCATTTTAGAATCAGAGAGCTGATTCAAGAATCTCCTAGATTCAGCTAGGGATCTAGCCCTTGACTAAAAAATTTAAGTAGTTTTTTAACTGGTGATAAAACTGTTTAGATAGATGAGACAGTCGATGGCTTCACTTTATTCCTTTTCATCACACAGTCCTTTTTCTTAATAATCCTTTAGCAGTGAAACTTTGATGAAATAAACAATTGCTACTTCATCGGAGAATTCAAAGAAGTGACCTTTAGGTCACTGGTCTCTCTTATTTAGAATTTATCTTATAGCTAGAAGCTTGGAAACAGTGAGTTAATTATGATAATTACAAAGAATACTTATGATAATAATAAAGAGTCTGCACAGGTTCTCACACTGCACTCTAAATGCTTGATAGCAGTGAATGAAATAGCATGACTATCATCTTCTGTGTCCTACTTGTTCTTTCATCTTTTTGTCAGAAAGAGGACTTTGAGTCAGGTTTTATTTCAGGAGGGATTTTTTTTTTCATATATACTGTTATAGATATGGTTACTTGTGGTTTAAGGTTGTTACATATAGTGAATGTACACATATGGTGTATATATTAATGAAAGCAAGCTCACAGGTATGGAGTGCTACACTTGGAGCTGAAAACCATGTGGCTTCCTGAAGAAGTGAATTCTCTTTTATCCTTTAATCTCCAAGGAAACACCTTTCCTTCCAATGGTAGGGGTAGACTTTTACCTTTACTGTAGAATACTGTTAACACAAGTTGTCCATTCTAGCTGGTTTTGAGTTTCAGACATATTTAGCTATTCTGCACTCTGGTTTTCAAGGTAAGAGCATGTTTTGAACTTGAAAAAAATCTGTTCATTTGAGAAATGTAATAAATTGAAGAGAGAGAAAATAAATTTGCAGCACTTAATCAATGGGAAGCAAATGACTGGAATGCAGTGAAGTCAAAAAGGTAACTAGCTGACTGCTAAGTTGGTCTAAGGCTCCAGTACTATGTGGAGGAGTAAAGGCTTCGTGCTGAATAATAAAGACCAGGAATATAGCTCTACATGGCACACACAATTCTGCATACAGCAAGAGGAAATGGGAGGAAAAACCTGTGAGCCAAGGAAACTTGCCTATAGAAGGGTAGCTTCAGTCATTCAGTTACAGAAGGGAAGTTTTACAATAAAAGGACTAAGGGCTGCCTGATAAACATCAGTGAAATTATTACTGAAAGAAGAGTAGCATATTAATGTGCCCAGCTATTTGACTGCTGTATACACCAGGCAACAGTGGGATTATTATATGATAGGATTAAATCATAGGAAATAATAATCTGTACATAAACAAATTGAAATTAGACCTTCGATCATACAGTAATGTCTTTCAAGTGAAATCTCTGGCAAACTAGAAAAGACCACTGTAGATGTCTTTCTCTTCAGCTGGCCATATACTTCTATCAAGCTTGTAGGGATTTAATATCTTTATACCTTTCTCTCACAGTAAAATTTTTCAAAGGGAAGGTACACAGACACAAAGACAGAATGAAATACTGTTGTGTAGCTCTTGCGCAGCTGTGCCTTTGTGAAATACGCCATTTTTCTGCAAGTATCCCACATTACTTTTAAAACATTTTCCCTTATTATCATGGGAATGTTTTCACTTTGGTTTTCATGCCATTCCTAGATCTCATATCTACCCAAATATTTAAATGCTCCTAGGACCTTAGTTCAATGACTATTCAAATTGTGCTGTCAGATGATTCGCTGATATTTTCCTTTCACATAAGCTTGATTTTCTTGAGAGATTTGTTGTCAAATTTCAACCAGAAAAGATGTCATGGTGTCATAGATCCTTCTGTCTTTGTATTGACATGTGCTGAATTTCTCTGTTTTAAACATCGTTACATATTAAGGTCTATATTTGATTGGGATGGTAGATCACCATACAAATACATCATGAGTGTAGTATTAGGCTTTAATTATGCTGCAGAATCAGTTTGCTTTTCCACATACCATCACGCAAAGGCAAACCCACTGACATCAGTCGAGATATACAGATATAACCCAGAGCAGAATTTAGCCTCAAATGTAAAAGCTATTAAACAGAAGGAAAAGACAAAATGTTTTCTGTCAAACATTTGGGTCCTTCTTCATATGGCCATTCTCCAACCTTATCAGAGCAAAAGCACTCTTCACCCTGTTTAGAGAGGTAGTAATTATTCCTTGTCAATTAGATTCTCAGTCACTGAACTATAAACAGCTGGTGGTGCATAACCATAATCCCAGTTTAAAATTATAGTACCCTTTCTTCTACTCTTTTTTTTTTTTTTTATTTCCATATGTTCACTAATTTCCCTGCCATAAAAATATCTTATCCTGCCTTTAAAACTGCTAAATAAAACTAGGAGAAGTGGTACAACAGTCTGAAATTATAATGACGGATATGCATCACCAGCTGCTTGTACCTCATGATATAGTGTCTAATCGATAAGGAACAATTACCTCTCCCTGTATAAGATGAAGTGTGTTGTCAACTCCTTCACAATATTCCTGCTTCTAAATATACATTACAAAATAAATTTGAGGAAATCATTCGAGCCTAAATTTTTTGGGGGGATTTTATTGTCCTAAATATATAAAAATAAAGAAACTACTTTCTTTATTTTTCAAAGAATGTATTATTAATAGTGGCTACTAATGAGAATTTTTACATCAGGTATTTAAAGTGTGGGCTAATTATTACAAATTAAAATATATATTTACACCTCCATAGTTTACTCTGACTTCACAACATAAAATAAAATTCAGTGTCAATTGTTGCACATTTTTTGTAGCAAGAGTGGTTTTCTGGACAAGACTGACAAGGAAATCATTTAGAGAGCTCATATGTCAAAGCAAAAGCAGTGAAAACTTCTCCATGCTAACTTGTACATTCAACACTAGTAGTTATTTGCACTAACGGTAATTTTCTAACAATGACTTGTCATCTCTTTTAGCATTCCATTCAACTCTTGGCATTTCATTTTGAGCAGGAATACTGTTTAGTTCTCAGATTACATATTATTGAGAGCATGCAAGACATTTAGGGTAGAATCCATTTTGTTGCCTCAACATACGCACTGTCATTATACGCTCTGTATCAGATCTTGGACACCAGCTCCTCCCAGGCACCAGCACCTCATTTCCAGCTGTTTCTGGCCTCCCTGTCCACATCTCCATCATTTCTGCAAGCACCACAGTGTGTGAAGAGTGCTGTGAAATGGATTGGTTTCAAAATTGGGTTTTGACTACTGCTGCTGAAAAGGGAAGTCCCACTTCTCCTACCCACAGTGTACAACCATCTTGTTGCAAGTTTAGTGGGGGCAGCTGCATAGCACTAGCCCACTGACTTAGCTGAAGAATAAGCACTTCTCTGGATTTAATTTTCAATGAAGAACCTAGATTACGTATGACTTTAGACTAAGTCATGCCTAAATCAGACGAGCTAAATTTCATGTTATGTGGACATAAGGTTTTTGTAGTTTCCTTGTCCTGAGAGCAAAAGAGTGAAATCCAAGCATGTAGCTAAATAATCTTTTGTGGTCTGCAACATCCACAGGTACTTAACAAATACCACTTCTGTAATTCCAGTTGTACTGTCTTCACAGACTGAGTTCAAAAGACTGACAGTTATGTAGACAGTGGTGGCTACGAAGACTGAACTAAAATAGGAAGGCAAGTTATAATTTTTTTAGTCAATTAAAAGAAAATTAACATGAAAGACACCTCCTACTGCACAAAAAGTAAACTACTTAAAATGGTGTTTCTTTAGACTAGAAACTATCTAACAAATCCAACACAACTTGCTTCATTGTACTATCATACCACTGACCCTAGGAGAGCAGAGGATTTTGGAACCCAGTGGAGCACCCAGATTAGAAAATCTAAAATTTCACAGAAAATTTCACAGATGAAAACATAAAACATAGGATCAAATCCAGAAATAATACGAAGTGTGTGTGTACTTTTAAAGGTAAAGACACTGGTGCTCATATACCAGTTTCAGTGAACCAAAGTAAGAAGTCTCTCAGAAGCTATTTGGGCTCAAAATCTGGTTGAGGTTTTTGTGATATAAATAATGTATTTTCATAAAACTGATAACAATAAGAAAATGATATTACTCATGAATGTGATAAAAAGTCAGCTCTCCAGAAAGCTCACTCCACATATATTAGTAACTTTTGTGCTAATACAGTATTCTGGACTCATACTTTAGCATTAGTAAGCGAATCTCTGCTAGTTTTAAGCAGGTTCGTATCACGTAAATTGCACAGTGATTTTGTAATCCAGGTTTTAAGGAACAACTAGTTTTCACTTAAACTAAATACCCATTTTAACAGCAAAACATTATGTAGGGGTTCCCTTGTGAGTTTTGTGTTTTGTTTTTTGTTTTTTTTTTTGTTTATTTGGTTTTTTTTTGTTCATTTGTTTTTTTTTAATTATTATCATTATTATTATTATTGTTTGCTTTGGTTTGCTTTGTTTATCTCCTACAGGATTTTCTCATTTTTGCACTGCCATGATTTTCCAGAAGCACTTTTCCCTTACAAAACGTGTAAGGACCACTGAGTTTTTACCTTAGTTCCTTCCTTTAAGATACTTTGCAGTATATCTAGAAAGTATCCTCAAGCTGTGAGCTATCTTCACTAGAGATTTTTATGAAGTAAAAATCTGCTAGCCCAATGCAAAGTAGCATGAAAATTCCTGAAAATAAAGAAATATAATGTTTGCATTCTAGAGTCTTTGGCTGGCATTTCGTATATTGCCTTTGAAAATATTTCTTCACTATCAAAACCTGTAATTACATGTGTCTACATACTTGTGCAGAAGACAGATAGATATCCAAATACTGCTAATGATGGATTACAGCTAAGGGAATTGAAATGTATTACAGGTCATTGGTTTTGCTCTTGCTTGTCATGAACAGCTTTAATCAGCCTTCAGTATGCAATAACCATAAAGTATTATTTTGAAACAAAGAAAGGATTATACATAAGAAGACAAGCACAACAATGTTAATAAGGGGAAAAAAACATTTCCTAGACTTAAGATTTTCTTTAAAATATTCTTTCACAAATCTCTATGAATTCTTGTATACTTACATTTCCATAAGAAGAGTATTAATTTTTACTTCCATCATTAAATTTTCCAGACATAAAAATCCACAGATTACTGTCATCTACTGCTGTACATTTCCCTGTATACCACTTTCTTCTTGACAATATCCATTTTTAGGAGCTGACCCATTCCCTCTGTGGTAAAATGAGAGGCATTGATACTGAAGAGAGCCCTTTCTTAATGGGGAAGATATGTATGGGAATGCATATGGTTCCCACTTCCTGACAACAATATAGCTCTAATGGGTCAACAAATGGACATAGTTACATTTTTTCAGGTCACATTTCTAACTTTTGTCAATTTTTTGACTACTGCTGAATGATATGTAATCCCAAGCAAAGCATAATTCTATGTAAACTATATACCCTAAAATGTTGTTGAAATGTCTGATTCCTTTTTGATATGGAGGAATAGATGCTGCAAAGGGAGTTCCTTAGTACATGTTGAGTGGCTTTCAAAACTTCAGGCTCTATTTCAGCTTAATAATACAAAAATATGAAGTCATATCAACTTTGAAGCAATGGGCATGCTGTGAAATCCAATGGTTTTCAAGTTTTATCACTGTGTAGTAATATGTTAGTAAGCTATTTATTTTTTCCCATAGAAGGGCACTGTGCACAACATGTTGAATCAAATGCTTTAACTAATCGTAATGTTACTGTAAGTGTATGTAGAAGGAGTGTCTGCTCTCTTAAGGATACCTGGTCAATGAGACTTTCAATGCAAAAGGGAATAATAAATAAAGGGTAAAGCCATAAACAAGAACATATAGAAACACAAACTTGAGGGAGGCAATAAGGGAAGCAGTAATAAGAACAACACTTGGTCACTTACACTAACTGGTAAGTGTATGTGGAATATGGGCATGTTTAGTTCAGTAAGACTGTCTGATGAAGGACCCTGTCAAACAGGACACCGAGGAAAAGGTGGAAGCCACAAAAGAGATATTCATAGGGACACAAACCTAACAGACAAACATAGCAGAAACAAAGCCAAAAGCCAGACCTGATCAGCCATACTAAGTGACGGGTGATCAAGAAACAGAAGGGAAACCCAGACATTGCAATTGCTAAGGATGCAAATCTGAGGGTGCATGATGTTGGAGGCGTGGTCAGTGGCACTATGCCAAGGGAGAGCCAATGTGCAAGGCAAGCAAAAAAGAGGACAAAAAAGGATATAAAAGGGACTGGTTGCATGTAAAATGGAGCTGGTCAGTATGCTTGTCTAACTGAGTTCTGTGCTTGATCACCACAGTCTGCCCTGTCTTCTTATTAAATTCTTCATTAGTTATTTCTCTGTGTAATCTCTCCTTCTATCCCATGTGTGTGAGTGTTGAAAGGACTGGCAGCTACTGGGGGGACTAATGTGCATGGCCTGGGTGCCAGCTACTGCAGTCAGATGGGGGGTGTAGGTGCCCTGGCCTGTGATGTCAGCTACAGGAGTAAGCGGGGTGCAATGCCAGTGACCGGAGTAGCTGGAGGTCTTTAACCTCCAGTCACTATTGGGGAATGGTGTTTGCCCCAAAAAACAGCTTCTGTGAGGGAGTGGCATGAGTGAGGTGAGTGAAGGGCTCAGCACTAGTGGAGTGGGACTATGGGCCTCATGTGCCTGATGTGCCTATTCCTGGCTGCTGGGGGTGTATGTGATTTTCTGTATCACTCCCACTCAGGGTGTGTGCAGGTGTGGGGTGTGCATTCACCAGCAAACTCTAGCTGGACTCACCAGGAAATAGAAGGTACTGGGTCTGGTCAGGGGTATCTGGTGGGCAGAGTTGGTGACCATGCTCTTAACAACCCTGAAAGTTACAAAGTAAATAAGAAGATTAATTAGCCACTTCACTTTAGATATTTACAATATAGCTATCTATAGCTCAGCCAACTGTGTCAATCAACCTCTGTGTCTGGTACCAGCTGTTGGGAGGCCAAGTGTCTGTATCATCCCCAAAATGGGTGTGCATAGGGTTGTAGTGTGTATTCACCAACTCTTTATGATATGTGCAATGAAAAAGTCCATAAGGAATTCAATTCATCTCACATTAATGTGGATGTCTAAAGCAGGTCAGATAAAATTGAACCTTAAAAGAGCCTATTTTCTCCTTATTTATTGTGAAAAGAATCTAAACAGTTCAGGTGTGGCTGTCTACACTGCAGATGTCTACAGTTAGCTGAAATTAATTTCATCACAGATACCTTGCAGTATTTAGCTCCAAGCACATGATGCTGAAACACCCTACTCAAATACATACTTCAACATCCTGCACTATACAGGTGCCTAAACCATGGTAACATGCTTACTTGGATACAAGCAACATTAGAACCTAAAAACCAAACAAATACAGGGAATTCTTTTGTCACGTACAGTCTCACAGAGTTCATATGGTACAAGATAAACAGCAAGATTTAATGCAGAATATATATTTCTACTAGACATTTTAATTTTTTAGACTAATTTTGTCTAAACACATCTTAGATTATCGAGAACTCTAGTATTGCACCATATGTACCTAGTTCAGTAAATTCTCAGCTGCATGATGTCTGTACTCATGTAATTTCTATCATTCACATTAGTAGGATCAGACACGTATTTCACAAATATGAATGATCAAATATATTCTGTAACATAACTGTAACTTCTTGTTGTGGTTTAAACCCAGCCGGTAACTCAGAACTACACAGCCAGTCACTCAATCCCCCCACTTTTTTCCCCACCCCGATCCCATAGGGATGGGGAGGAGAATTGAAAGAATGTAACTCTCACAGGTTGAGATAAGAGCAGTCCAGTAACTAAGGTATAATACAAAACCACTACTGCTACCACTAGTAATAATAATAATAAGGGAAATAAGAAGGGGAGAGAATATAAAACTAAGAGGGGAAAACGAAAAGAAAACAAACACAAGTGATGCTCAATACGATTGCTACCACCCGCCGACTGAAACCCAGCCCAGCCCGAGCAATGATCTGGGTCTTCTGGATAACTGACCCCAGTTTATACACTGGGCATGACGTGCTGTGGTATGGAATACCCCTTTGGCTAGTGTGGGGCAGGTGTCCTGTCTCTGTTTCCTCCTCCCTGGCAGAGCATGAGACTGAAAAGTCCTTGATCAGAGTAAGCATTACTTAGCAACAATTAAAACACTGGTGTGTTATCAGCATTGTTCTCAGACTAAAGGTGAAAACACAACATTGCACCAGCTACTACGAAGGAGAAAAATAACTGTTACAGCTGAACACAGGACACTTCTATATTGTAACTTCAATTTTGGATTGCCAAAAGCTGCAAAGAGGTTGGAAAGAGTCTTTTAGAAATTACTTTTATAAATTTGGTTACTTTAACTGAACTATGTAATTGTTTCATGAATGCTACCCATCTTTTTCTGCAGAAACTGTAGAGGCTCAGCCCTGATAACCACTATTGGAAATAAATATATATAAATCAACTGAATGTAGAAATGCTTTAAATATTAGTCAACACCTTCACGCCTTCAACCCCGGAGCGGGGGGAAGCTC
>NW_009937810.1:0-461 GCF_000696875.1 Nestor notabilis
GGAGGAGCTTTAAGGTCCCTTTTAACACAAATCAGTCTGATTCTGTGATCTGTGCTGGGTCTGCTCTTCACTGGACTTGCTGTGAACCACTGGGAGCATCCAGGGAGTTTGCCCATTGCTCACTGCTGGGATTTACACTTCTCCCTCAATCTGAACAAAAGCAGCTCTAAACCAAACTTCACCACCTTTTGCATACATGAAGCTTCAGCATTATCTCACTCTCCATATTAAAAGGACAACCAGCAAGAGATGGACTGGTGGAGTCAATGAGCCTCACCCATGTCGGAGCAGCTCTGGGTGAGCACCCCTCCTGCTGCACCTCCTGATCCACTTGCTGCGCTGTGAAGTGAGGTTTACTTTATCCAGGCTGGAGCAGAAGGAGGATGCAGCCACCCTCTGCAATCAGAATGGCTCTGTCCTGAACAGCAGGACAACCCTCTGGGAAGAAGATACCTTCTGAT
>NW_009937810.1:492-2387 GCF_000696875.1 Nestor notabilis
AAGCAAGGGTGACCCAGGTTGCAGCAGCCATCAGTGTGGAGGCAGGATACACCTCAGCATCATCCTGTCCTAAAGAACACAAGCGCTAGAGGGTGGTCAAGTCCCAGGGCAGGTACATGCTTGCTCTGCCCATCCAGCATGAGCCAACAGCTCACATCACAGCAAGCCCCTGCTCCTTGCCAGGGTGCACAGTGCCTGCAGAAAGCACATCAGGTTGCAAACCACATTTGGCGCACAGAAGCACTTCACTGTGGGCTCCAGACCATGATGACATTCCAGCCTGAAAGCCCCTGTGTTTGCATTTCTAAGAAACCACCACAACTTCTTATCCTGGCACAGCCTGCTGCCAACTAGGGCAAGGGACTGGGATCCCATCAGGGGGGTGATGTTGATGGAGAGAGCTGGGTGCTGCTGCATTGCCATGCTGGCCAAAAATCAGACCTCAGTACCCAACACGGATCCCACACCCTACACAATGCGGGCTGGCCCTGCTATTATCCATGGGAGGCAGGAGGGGTTCATGGCAAACATTATTCCCCTGGCTGAGATTCATCAAGTCAGTGGCTCGCCCATGGGCATAGAGTCATCAAAGCATCCTTCAGAGCTAACCGGCACCGACAGCGGCACAGCAGGAGCAGTGGGGCCATAACACTTATTAATCATATCCCTCCCCATTGAACTCGGCCCATCCATCAGTCGCCTTGGTCTCGTCCTTGGAATTCCCTTGGTAGTCGATCCCATGGCTCGCCCAGCGGGGGACCAGACAGAGGGACACGCCGTTGCTGGGACAACGCTCGCTGCTGTTTCCTGTTTCCCCAGATGTCAGCCATGTGTTTCCATCACAACTGGGATTGTCCCCAAAGCAGATGGAGCCACAGGGTGCTTTCACGGGCACTGTGCAGCCCCTCGCACACAGATGTTGTCCTGCATCCTCTTATCCTGCCTGTCTCTGTATCACTGCGTTGTGTGGAAGCACAGGAGGAATGAGCAAGTGTCTCTAAGAGCCTCCAAACTGCAGTGATGTCTCACTCACAGCCCCTCTCTGCCTCCCGTGTGGATCTCCACCTGGGGGTGCCAGAGAGCACTGGGATGGGGATACTGAAACGTCTCCAACATCCTTCTTCACAAGTCCAGCGGGAGTCTGGATATCCATTCGATAAAGCCTCCTGTCTTTCTAAGCCGGATGCCTCAAAGCTTCACCCCATCTGCATCCCAAGCCCAGGTTAGGCTGAAGAAGTGTGTAAGTTTGAGGTCTGATTAAAGCTTTTTCAATGCATTCATTCAATCTCTTCCCTTTTTATTTCCTGGTCCGTTGGCTTTTCCCTTCATGTGCTTGAGACACATGCAGAGCACATTGCATGGGGAACTGCACATGCTTCCCATATGGGTGGCTCCGGGGCTCCCCAGGGAGCAGAGCACAGGCCAGAAACAGTGGGAGAGCGCTGCCAGTGCTACTGTTTGCCCTGCTGAGCAGGGCTGTGGCCTCTTTCTCTCCACATCTCTGTGCTCAGCGTCAGAGGCTATGGGGAATTCACACAAGGGAACTGCCCATTTTCCACCTTCCTTTGCACTTTGTCATTTGGGATGCCAAGGCTCCATGCAGAAGATACCTGAAAGGCTTCAGAGATTTCCTTGCTGGAATGTGTAACCAGTTTGCAAGCTTTCCTTTTGTTATAGACAAAGGATTTGGCCCACTGAAGGGGTCTCACCATCCACCTCCATTGAAATCCCTGGGCAGAAATCCATGTGTGTGAATATTGTCCTTTCTTTCTGCCTAAAGCCACACCACAACATGGGTCCCAAATCTCAGAACTCAAGAGAGAGTCCTCCTGCTTCCACAAGTTGTGCTTTAGCCATATCTCATGTTGGGATTGTCCCAGAAAAGGGGTCCCAGT
>NW_009937810.1:2418-9618 GCF_000696875.1 Nestor notabilis
CTGATGAAGTTTTGAGGGCTCCGAGAGCACCCACACATCCATGTGTTCATTAGGGCAAAGCTGTGTCCCCAGGTACAAGGCTGGAAAGCTGATGGTGATGACACACACTCCGGTTCCATCTCCAAGTTACTTACTGTTTTGCTCCTTCCCTCTTTCCTCTGGCCATTTGCTTTGGAAGGACAGGACTCAAAGATAGTGCTCCAAAACTGATGGAGCCGAGAAGTCTCCATCATGTGAATCATGGTGATGAACCCCACTCCTATCACGCAGACTACCTGGTGCCAAGCCATGTGTGGTGCAAAGCACGACTGGAAGAGCCTGGCTTCAGGTGATGCTTAATCTCTGCTGACAGGTACAAAGGAAGCTCATTTGTAGCCCTGAACAGTGTAAAAGGTGGGTGTAAAGCTGAGGAGCAGGATTTAGCACTCAGCACCCAGCCACAGCAGGGATGTGTGTGATGGAGGGGCTCAACTCATCTGGCTTTTCCTGCTTGAGACAACTCTCACCTCTTCCCACAGCCCAGATCCTGCTCCCAAAAGGAGCCCCATTCCCTTGATCCTCAAACAGGCTGTTCCTAGGTTAACTGGCCTTTATGTGCCTGCAGAGCCGAGGGTGCGAGAGGCCATGGAAGCGAAGCCGCCACTGCCCATCTCTTGGGATTAGGGCTGGGAATGGGGGCTAATTCCCCCCAGCACAATGCTGCATAGCGACCCAGGCAGAGCTGCTGCTGACCCACGGGCCACAGGAACATGTTAACAAGTTCCAGGTCAGTGGAGGGAAGGAATGGCAATTCTTTCTGCTCCAGAGGATAACGGGATATGGTTTTCACAGCCCCCAGAAGGCAGATTCAAGCAACAGTAATGTTATCCTTGCCTGCCTTCACCATCACAGGGCAGATGAAAGGCAGGGGCAGCGCAGAGATGCTCCTGAACACCCAAGACCTAGCACCCCTATTTATACAGGCCTGGAGGGACAGGACAAGGGGAATGGCTTTAACCTGCCCGAGGGGAGATTGAGATGAGCTCTGAGGCAGAAGCTCTTCCCTGTGAGGGTGCTGAGGCGCTGGCACAGGGTGCCCAGAGAAGCTGTGGCTGCCCCATCCCTGGCAGTGTTCAAGGCCAGGTTGGACACAGGGGCTTGGAGCAACCTGCTCTAGTGGAAGGTGTCCCTGCCCGTGGCAGGGGCTTGGAACTGGGTGAGCTTTAAGGGGTCCCTTCAACACAAACCAGGCTGGGATTCCTCCTGGATACCTCATGGATTGACCCTCTGGCAATTCCACTCTCCAGGGTAACATGGGAAGAGAAACAGCCATGAGAGAAGGCATAAGGATGTGTGGATACCCTGGGCTCAGCTCCCAGTTCTCACTTACCTGCTGTGCAGCACCCATGCTGCAAAGCAGGAGAGATGCTGCTTAGCTCCATTGAGTCCTATGGCAGAAAGAGGAGGTGGAAGAAGCCCAGGCAGCAGCTCCCCTCCCATGCACCACATTCCCACACTCCTTTCCCTCTCCCTTTTTCCCCTCTTAATGAGATTAAGTGAGAATAAATTATGCAGAGCCCACCCCTTTCTTCTCCCCCCCCATCCCTGCATGGTTTCTAATTAGCATCATTAATAGGGGTGGGGGCAGCCCTGCTGCCACAGGCCTTTAACAATCAGTGCTGTCAGCTAAAGCATCCCAAGAGCTTTTGTCCGCAGGGCACAAGGGAGCCCCCACATTAAACCACTTTCCCTTTGTGCTGGGAAAGGGGGAGCAGGAGGCTCAGCTTTCCCTATGGGTGTCTTTGGGACCACCAGGAGAGTGGTGGCATCACAGTGGTGATGGTGCCACCAAAACCCACCTCTCTGGCTGGGTAACCCCTATTTGGGGGGGGATTTCCTAAGCAAGCATAGGAAAGGGGTGGTGAGGGGTGTTGCCTGTTCCCATCTCTTCCCCACGGGATTTCAAGCTTGGCTTGGCCTCCCCAAAGGCTGAATACAAGCAGGTGGCCATTCCCAGGTTCTCCCTCCCCATCCCATCCTGGGGGTGGCACATAGCCCCTAATGAGCAGCAGAAGGGGGCACATCGGGAGCGGATGTGTTAACGGTTTCTGGTTCAATGGAGGGAAAAATCCCTACAAAGGAAGGTGTACAAATATTGTGGGAAATCTATTGGCCCCTTAATATTTGCTGAAGGCCGGAGCCATTGAGCCAGGGTGAATTCCACAGCAAGGTCTCATTCAGGCAGCATCAATGGGAAACTTTTAATTGAGAGGCACTTCATTCAGGGCCTGTGGGTCATTCAGTGCGAGGGGCTTTCAGGGAGAACAGAGAGCCATGTCTTTTCCAAGTTGCACCAGAAGAAAAGCCACTGTTTCCTGCTCTGGAAGTATGAATGCGGAGGGCTTTAATCCCCCCAAAAGGAAAACTGATTCCAGGTTTTAAAATTCATTTCTCAACTAACAAAAAGGGGAGGAAGGACAAAAAGGGAGGATGGGGAGAACTGCCCTGCAGGGTGGTTCCAGCGCTGGGAATAAGGCTAAACACCCCTGGATGCCATTCCTTAGGGAGCAATCCCGCTCCCTGTGGAGAGGGGATGGCTGCTGCCTGCCAGCACCCACCTAGTCCAGCACTGACCTGCATAAGGGAGGGCAGCCAGCACTTCACAGCCATAAGAAGGGCACGGAGCTGTTGGAGTGAGTCCAGGGAAGCCATGAGGATGATGAGGGGCTGGAGCACCTCCGGTATGGAGAGAGGCTGAGAACATTGGGGCTGCTCAGGCTGGAGAAGAGAAGCTGCTGGAGACCTCAGAGAAGATTCAGTGTCTGAAAGGGGCTACAAGGATGCTGGAGAGGGACCTTCATCAGGGAGTAGAGTGATAGGACAAGGGGCGATGGGTTCAAACTGAAACAGGGGATGCTCATGTTGCATATAAAGAAGATTTTCCCTGTGAGGGTGGTGAGGAGTGGAACAGGTTGCCTAAAGAAGTGGTAAATGTCCCATCCCTGGCAGTGTTCAAGGCCAGGTTGAATGGGGCTTGGAGCAACTTGCTTTAGTAAAAGGTGTCTCTGCTTGTGGCAGGGGGTTGGGACTGGATGAGCTTTGATGTCCCTTCCAACCCAAACCATTCTATAAGCACCAAGAGCCTTGGGATAACACACTTCCCATCCCCTAGGATGGAGCTTCCTCAGTTGCACTGGGGCAGGGTGCCTTTGCCTACCTGCTTCTGCACTCAGGGTGAGCACCCCAGGGTGCCGCTATGGGCTGCAGGGCCAATGCCTTTGGAGCACCACAGTGAGCACTGAGCTCACCCTCCAGGGTCTCACCCGTGCCCTGGGGACAGCAGCAGTGATGACACGGGGACCTTGACTCCACGGGTTATCCCTCCTCCCCATCAGTCACCTGCATTTGAATCTGCCTTTGAAGGGTAAGAATACACGGGCTTTTAGGCAGCAGGAAGGACTCTGCCTGTCTCATTGCTCTATCCTTGGCATCCCTTTGGATGCTCCATCATTCAATACCACACTTGTGGGAAGAGCCCAACAAGAAAGAGGTGGGAGCCAACATCTATTTCCCCCTCTGATCATTTTAAGGACACAGCATCCTTTCCATGACCTCCTTTCTCATCCCTCCCCCTCCACTCCCAAGGCACTGCAATAAGTTATAGCGGCAGCTGGGTTAAGAACATGCCTGTTTCCTAAGGGTAGGTGTCACAAACTCACAATAGGCTGTGCTGGGAGGGACACCGGGCCCCGCTGCTCTGCTCTTCACTCCCCCAGCTGTAAAGACTGATGAAGAAGGAATTAAAGAGCTGTTGGAGGGGAGGGACCCTCCTCATTATGTCTCCTACGCTGCGGTTTCCAGGGAGACATCTCCCGGTGCTGCATCCCTCTCCCATCCTGCTGTGGCCCTTTGCAAGTTACAGTAGTGACGGCTGCTGTTTTCCCTCTGTTCCCAGCTGTCTGCCAGGCGCTCTCCCAGGGTCCCTGGCCCAAGGTGGGCTTGAGACCATATGGAAGAGAAAAGAGACCCCCGGTATATATGACCTGTTTGGAGGGGGAAGGAAAGGGAGGTCGGGTTCATGCACTGACAGTTTCGCATACAGATAAACTGGGCTCTTGCAGAGAAGCCCTGGAGTATTCCCAGCACATGAGTGTGAAGGGAAAGCATTAAAATGCCCATAGATCAGACTGTGTGCAATGGAGTCCTGCGTCCAGCTTTGGGGCAACAGCACAAGAGGGACGTGGAGCTGTTGGAGTGAGGCCAGAGGAGGCCCCGGAGCTGCTGCGAGGGCTGGAGCAGCTCTGCTCTGGAGCCAGGCTGAGAGAGCTGGGCTGGGGCAGCTGGAGAAGAGAAGACTCCTGAAGGGGACACCTTAGAGCAGCTCCAGTGCCTAAAGGGGCTCCAGGAAACCTGGAGAGGGGCTTGGACAAGGGATGGAGGGACAGGACAAGGGGAATGGCTTTAACCTGCCACAGCTTCTCTGGGCACCCTGTGCCAGCACCTCACCATCCTCACAGGGAAGAACTTCCTCCTAATATCTAATCCAAATCTCCCCTCTTTCAGCTTAAAGCCATGTAGTTCTGTGGCCACGGTGGTTTCAATGTATTGCCATGTGCAAGCTCCAAGACAATATTACATACACATAGAAGCAATACCCAAACTCACAGCTGAGATCTGACTTCTCCATCACCTGTGGGAAAGAACCACAACTCCCGGCATGCCCAGCAGGGCTCCCAGATCAATCCCCTTACACATGAGCACCCAGCTCATTTATGCATGAGGGCCCAACTAGTACCCACAGCACGCTGTTAGTTTCATGCAAGAACACCCCATCAATTTGTGTTTGATTGCTCAATTCCATCACACACCATAAGCCATAAGTCCACCTACAAGCTGTTTGCTCCTGCCTAAGCTCCCAGTAACAACATGTATGAGTGCACATTTGCATCACACCTGAGCACCCAGTTCATTCATGCATGAGCACCCAGTAGCACCATGCCTGGGCACCCAATTACACCGTGCATGAGCTCCCAATCAGTTCTTGCATGAGCACCTGCATGACTGACCTTCATGCATGCATGCTCCGTCAGCACACACATGATCACACGTGCATGAGCGTGGTGTTGGACACACAAGGCAGGTTCCAGCAGCTGGGAGGAAGCTGCCATCACCATCACTTCCACTCAGCTCTGACACAGAGGTGATGTCCCATCGTGTGCCCAGCAGAGCACAGGCAGACTGAGGAGGGTCAGCCACAATGGGAGGAGGATGAGGAGGAGACGTGAGGAGTTACAGGGAGATGCTGAAGCATCTCGTGTCCACCTAGATCACCTTCCAGTAGATCAAAGCCCTTTTGTCCCAGGAGATCTTGGGTCATCTCCAGAGCCCTTAATTCCCCTCCCCAGCAGTCACCAGCAGCAGAGGCTGGTAAGGACATCCTCCTATTAACACTGATGGATAAAGCAAGACCCTCATCAGATCTCTCTACTGTGCAGCATCTCTTCTCCTGCCAGCACAAGGGAAAGCAGCCCCCAAGCACCCCAGGCAAAGAAGGATTCTCCTCCTGGTTAATCTGAGTGGGAAAGGGAGCACAACACAGTGAATTGGAGCCTGTCTGGGTACCAAGCAGGTAGAAAAGCCTACCTAGGTGCTTAAGCAGAGCTCCTGAGTTTTAAACTGAGTCTGGTCCTGGCAAAGCCTGAGCCTGAGTCTGCTCTCATTGAACCCCACGAGAGGCCTTGGTTTGGACCAGTTTGCCCAGTATGATATTAGCTGTATGCACAGAAGAGTGCGCTGCTCCCATCACTCCACACGTATGGATACTGGGCCAGGAAAGCACAAGGAGTGTCAGGAAAAGGGCTTCTTGCCCCTCGGTTTTGGCTGCCCTGGAAGCAGGTCGTGCATCCTCTGTAATGGGACTGGGAGAAGAGGCCTGAGCAAGCCAAAAACCAACTGGTAACGGCCACAAAGGGGTCACTGGAAGGAGAACAAGAGCAAATGGAAGGCTGTTGGAGAAAAAAGGTGCAGGGGAAATAGATGTGAAGAGCATGAGAGAGGAAAACAGGGTACAGAAACACTAAAACACAGGGAACAGGAGAGGATGGAGGAGGGAAAGCAAGGCAAGTAGAGGAAGGGATAAAGATCTGTGCCAAGTAGTACCCGTCTTGTCCTTTAAGCCTTAAGCTGATCCAGCCGAGGCAGGTATTTGCAGGACGGGCTCGGCTTTCCCAGCTTGTTCCCAGTCTTGGCACAAAGGCCAAGAAGAAGGAGGACAGAGAATGGCAACAGGGCCCATGAAAGCCCCCGCCAAACCCCATTGACGTGGGGGTCCTGTTCCCATCTGTCAGCAGCCCCTCAGTGAAAGGGTGTGAAGGGGAGGGGGGCCGGGGTGTGAATCAAGGGCTGACACACAGAGGAAGAGACTGATTATGCTGTTATTTCTCCACTTTCAAACCCCATTAGGGGACATGCCGGGCTTTTCTCAGGGTCTTTGGGATGCTTAAGCTGCCCATTTAGCAGCAGGAACGGTCCAATTAAAGGAAAGACAAAGGAGGAGCCCTGCCTGTCTTAATTGAAATGGGTTTCAGGCTAATGAGGATTAGGTTCAAGAACAGAGCTAAGGGAGCAATCCAATACCCATTGCCCTCCTGCACTGTACCGCTGGCCGTGCTTCCAGCCTTTTAACCAGCACTAGACTAACAACAGCCTGGTGGGAAGGGAATGAGAGCAGCCCCTTCCCCAGCCACCAGTCTTCACAATTGCCCTGCTATATGGAGCTGAGCATCCCGAGTTTGCCCATCCCAGTGCAGGAAGGAGGGCAGAGGGATCCAACAAGGAGTGTTGCAACCTCTTCTCGCATCCTCTGCCCTGTAGGAGGGGTTTGCCTCTGATTTTCGCTGGGAACAGGCTGGGGAAGGATCGACCTCCCCAGCCCAAAATTCAGCCTCATCCAGCCTCTCCTTCCCCTACAGCAGAGCCTGGGGATGGGAAGAGCCTGGCTCCCCCTCCCAGCCTCCTGCATCACCCCCTGCACAGCAAACCCCTTTGCTGTGAGCTCTGCCCTGCAATTCCCACTCCTGCATTAGCAGGGAAGCCCTAGTTAACTCGGGATGGAATGTGTAAAGTGGTGTTTAATTACTAAAAACCTGCAAAATCTCACTGCTACAGCTGTGGAATGAGATTATGTATATAATACATAATTCATATATCTATATTAAGATA
>NW_009937811.1:0-4553 GCF_000696875.1 Nestor notabilis
CCCCCCCGCCCCCTTCCCTCCAGGAATTTGCAAGAAAAGAAATAGAAATGCAGTGTTTGATCCCTAATCTGAACAAACTTCAGGGCTTGCTTACAGTTTGGTACAGAAAAACAAAGCAAGGGAGATAAGGATGTACAGATTTCAGTTCACACCAGGCAGTTACAAATGGGCTGCACTGACCACAAAGAAGACAAGAGACTCTTTCAAGTTAAAAGAAGAAAAGAAACATGGGTTGGAAATCATTTTCTTAGAGTGGAACATCTTGCAATGAGATGACTGGATACTGAGCATATCCAGTTACTGTTGGTGTGGGAGAAGCAGCCTTTACAAGTGTGCTGTTTAAACACAAAAGCAACCTTATGAAAGATTTCTTAATCAAACCTAAGGTCTCACTGGAATTACAGATTGCTTAGGTACCAACACGAGAGGCATCTAACACAGGTCTGACCCAGCTTCTACTCAAGTAAACTGAAAAAGTCCCACTAATAAGGCATTAGATCAGGCCTCAAATAACCAAATCTGCTACAAGAGAGGTTTGGATTTGTAATTAATGCAGTTGCTGGTGTCAGGACCAAACTGACTGTAATTGAGGATGAATTTGGAACTGGAACAATTTCAGGGGAAACCAGTTTGCATGTTTCCCTCTATTTGAGTAAAAGCAGGTTCTTTTATATCCCAACTCCAGGGATTTTCAAAACTAACTGCCATGTTTTAAAGTCCACCTTGTCCCTAAAAACCTTGGCCATACTTTGGACTAATCATTTAGAGTCAAGGGCATTGAATTCCCAGATTCCAGAACTGGCAGTGGGGCAGTTCTAAGACTCTGCCCTGGAAATTACCTTGGGATGTATCCTGGGTTCATCTGTAGCAGTCATTTTTCTCCTTCTCAGTAGCTGGTGCAGTGCTGTGTTTTTGACTTTAGCCTGTGGACAATGCTGATACCAGCCCTCAGCAGTGCTCAACTACCAGAACAACTGAGCCCTCCCAGGTGACTGTCTCAGCTTCCTGGTTGTTGTATCTCCATCTCACGGTCATTCATTACCTACAATGCAACAGCATGTAGAAGGGCCATGTGCTAGGTACCGCAAAATGAAGAGAACAGAAAACCTGCTCCCAAAGAGAACACACCTTCATAGAATCAGAGCCAACCAGGTGGGAAAAGACCTTGAAGACCATCAAGTCCAACCCTTCCCCAGCACTGCCAAGGCCACCACTAACCCATGGCACTGAGGGCTTCGTCTCAAAGGTTTGTGAACACCTTTGCAGCTCGACACACATTAAACTGTCCAGACAAGATTTTTTTCTTTCACAGTTTCCTCCTCCATCCCTCTTTTAGCATCCCAGGAAATTCCTGATAATTATTCCCTTTAATAGAAATTCAAATACATAAAAATACTTAATATCATGTCCTTAGAAACAAACAGGTCTGCGCTGTACCAGAATAAGCACGAAACTGGTACATAGCCATCTAATTTGAAGGCTTTCTCTCATCACATACCCTGACTCCATACTGGGAAGAGCACTTAAGCTCAATCAATGCCCACGGGAAGCAGACCAGCAGCTATTTGCTGACATGAACACAGAATGATCAAAATATTTTCCTGCTCCGTATTTAACTCTTGGCTCCTTAAGTCTACACAGAGCTCTGCGGAGTGCCAGCTTTGAGCATGGCCCACTATTTCCAGGCACAGCTCTGCAGTATTCCCCTAGGACCACAACTCAAACAGCTCATTCTAGGAGTCCTTTACGTGCAGATGGAGGCTGTGGTGAGGCATTCGCTGAGGTCCAAGAGCAAGTTAAGCTGCGTATGCAGGCACAGCAGAGTGACATCTTCATCTTAACTGGCAAGTGAAGCGTTTCCACAATAAACGTAATAAATACCAGTGACAGCAATCATGTGCCAACTCCTCATTTTGGTACTGACAAGGGTGCGAAGTGGTGCCTGCACCTGAATTTCTGGTGAACTAGTTCACATTTCCATTGGATATTCACCAAAAAAGAAAAGAAAATCATCAGACGACAACTGTGGCATAGCTGCACTTTCCAGCACAGCTTCCAAAGCTGCAAACATGGGTCAACACTGGAAATATTTCACATGGCACCTAACCAGTGTGGAAACAAATGCCAAGCATGATCTAGTGTCATCCAGATTAGCTCCCGCTGGTGCTTGGATTCAAATTAATGGGTTACCCTCCCAGCAAATGTCACAGGAAAACCTTGCCAGGAAACAGCTTACCAAAGAGAGAAAAAAAAGAAGGAAAAAAAGAATCTTATTTCATCTTGACTGAAGGATTCCATTTCAGTCAGGAGGTTCCTTCCCAGAGTGTCTGTCTGAGCACTGCTTGGGAAATACGACTGGGAAATGAGATCAAACAGGCATAAACAAATACCAACTTACATATATGCAAGAAACCAAAAAGGCAACCGAGCACCCAAGAGTATCACAACAATTCCAGCCCCCTGAGCCTATTCCTTCTCTTTAATATTTCTGATTCCATTTGAAACGTTCAAAGGTATTACACACCTTTCAGAAATGAGAATGTTAACACCTAGCAGCTTCAAAAGGCTTTGCCTTCCTTCCTTTTCTGGAGGAGGTTTAAACTCTGACAGTGGTCTAGGACGGGAGGATACTTCACAGTGTCTAAAAAAATAAGACAAGTTCCCGGAAATCTTGCTTCCCAGAGCACAGGGTTGTCAGTTTTCTCACTGTACCTTACCTAAAAGTCTTCCATCTTCAAATAGAAAAAGTCCCATTTTAAACCAGCTTTGTATTCTTTGAGATAGGTAAGTTTCCTCTCTCGGATCCAGGGGTCTGAATTGGTAGAGTTGCAGTGTTCTTCTTTGGCCAGTTTAACTCCTTGGCCCAACTGCTCTTCTAAGTGCCAGTGAACACCAAAAATGGGGCAGGAAGGTGTGGTTGGGGGTAAGAAGGATGGTAGGACTTGTTTGATGGGAGCTGGGTGTTAGGACATCACACTCAGAAGGGGCACCTGAGCTAACCCACACTAACCAGCTGGTTCTGAAGTAGTTCTCAAGAAGCGATACCCCCAGCATGACCATTCGTAGATTACAGCCTTCCAAAGGTACTATGGCAAGGAGCAATAGGTGTCTGCTCTAATTTCATGCACATAATGGAATTCCTTTCCCCACCGCAAAATATGGGAACTTATGTTCATTTCTTTTTTTGGAAGCCTATAAGCTGCCATGCTCTGGGTTTCCTCCATAGGCAGGAGAACTAGAAACTCTCTTTCTTTTTTAAAGTGAGGTTCCTTGTAAAATGAGATTACTCCAAAAGAAAAATCATTAAATAATGCGGTACTCAGTGAAATGACATGAATTGGTATCAGTGGGCCTTGACTACACACATTGGGATTACTTTAATAGAGCTCTAGGTTTAAATCTACTCTACAGCTCATCAACCATAATAGACAGTTTTCAAAGACTTTTTGATGAAATTAGAACTTTTTAGTGAGCCTGAGGTACTATTTCTCTGAACTAACATACTGAATTCAAGCAAGTGGATGCTGTAACCCTTCTACCAGACTCTCCTCAGTGAAACCAGGAAAGAAACGAGTTTGGGCCAATGTTATTTCCCTCCCTGTAGTGAAGTTCAGTGCTGCTCAGTATGAATTGCTGCTGTCAGATGAGGCAGTGTCAGCCAAAGGATATTTTTAAGTAAGACTATCATAGCTTCTCCCAGTGATACCAAGAGTCCTGCTCAGAGCTTCCTGCACCAGTGCTGGGTTCACACCACCATCCAGCAACAGCATCAGTTAAGAGACTTGACAGTAGCACTGGGCAGAGGACTGCTCACCCCTTTTCTCACCACACCTAGAGCTGCGAGAAAACATGTGCACAGCCTTGTGCCCAAAGGAAATGGGAGATGGCCTTCCTGTGAAGTGGAAATGTTACATTTACTAGTTCACCTTATATTAGATGTAATCTAAAATTAATCTGGTTTAGAGATTGAGTCCTTTGCTCCTTTAGCATAAAGACTGGAAAAAAAATAGTTAAAACCTAGTTTACTTATTATCTTTTCTGTTTGTTTACTCCTGTATGCCAGATGGCTTGGAACGTGAAAACAGATCCATGAGATGACACATAATCCTGCAAATATTCAGTGCCTGGACCTCCGGTGGAGCTTGCTAGAAGTCCCATGCACATGGTGCCTCAACGACTGCTTCATTTCTGTTTATAATCAGCTTCACTTTCTCATTCAAATTAACAAAGTACTGACACATTCAGGCTGCAGACAAAGAACGTATGTTCCACACATAGTTCTATAAATCAGTTTTCCTCCTAATTAGCATCAGAAAACACTTGGTTGCCCCTTTCCAAAAATGACTCCTTAAATCTACTTTGCTTATCAGCCCTCTCAATTTTTTTCCTTTTCAATGTTTACTATTTATCAAATTTTTTCTAAAGGTGACATCTCCTTCCTGGTTCATCTGCTCTTCTGCCATGAATTAACAGATGATGTTCAGTCTTTGGCATCACACTGATTTCTGTAGCACTACACACTAAAGTTAAACACACAAAGATTTGAGCTGTAC
>NW_009937811.1:4584-5216 GCF_000696875.1 Nestor notabilis
CCAGGAGTGCCAACTACCCAATTAGCACACCCCCCAGCACCAACAAGCAGTGAGTCCTCTCCTTCCCCTTCCCATGGGCCTTTTCCACCTTCTCCAGGCAGGACCTCACCAGGGCTTTCCTGCAGCTCTCAAGGAAGGTGCACACAGCCCTACTGCAGCTCTGCTCCTGCCTTCCCTCTTTCACCTCACCCTTCCCTTCTCAGAGCAGGATCTGAGCATGTACCTCTTCATGCATTTCATCCCTAGGGCTCCAAGGGCACCATCTGCAGTAAAAGACCCACCTGCAGAAGAAGTAGCTGAGCTGGAACAGCATCCCTGATCAAGCACACCTATGTTGCCCAGAGAAGCTGTGGCTGCCCCATCCCTGGCAGTGTTCAAGCCAGGTTGGACACAGGGGCTTGGAGCAACCTGCTCTAGTGGAAAGTGTCCCTGCCCGTGGCAGGGGATTGGAGCTGGAGGAGCTTTGCGGTCCCTTCCAACACACAAACCACTCTGGGATTCTATAACATAATGTACACACGCTGTGTAAGAAACACAAAGGTTAAGGCAGCCTGGTGCATGTATTCACCAGCTTCCTCTCCAGATGGGGTGGGACCTCCCAGACAACCATCTGTAGCACTTCTCCACATTCC
>NW_009937811.1:5247-22257 GCF_000696875.1 Nestor notabilis
CCCTGCATGAATCCTGGAGAGTCTTAAGCAACTCCATGAACGACCTAAGCAGTTTGTAAACAAATTCATACTCCCTTAAAATGCTAAAGGAAGGGGGGATTTTCAAAGGGATGAAGTACAATTAAGCACACAGAGCTCAGTGGTCTCCAATGCCACTGTGGTGTTTAGTTCCTTGTCTGTGACAAATTAACAAACACCAAAGTCTTCCTTGAAGCTGCCTTCCAGGATCTCTCCTCAGGGGAACCCCTCTCCTTGCCTGCCCACTTGTCATTAACATTAAACTAGTATCAAAAGTGTCAAGCAGCATCAGGAGAAGTGCATGTTAGTTGTTGTACAGGCAAAGGCAGGCTTCATCTCTTTAACCAGAACTAGGGGAATGAATATTGCTGTACTTCTTGAGGAGCATTGGATTGAGAGCTGAGGATGCTGAGTGATGCCAAACAAGAGTGCCTGTCTATCTGTAAAGGTACAAGAATATGCTCAAATTGTCTTGCAACTACTGTGAACTATCAAACCCAGGAGAGAACAGCGGGACAAGAACAAGAAAACAAAGCTAGAAGGTAAAAAGGAAATGCAGAGAATAAATCCATTACTATTTTGTAGGTGTAAATCTGTAAATCATACTTAATGGTGTATCAGTTTTAAATTCAGATGCCAGCTACATCTGTCCAAAGGTACCAATGCCTAATGAAGTCAAGACAACTAGAGTAAAATAATGCTGTTTGGTAAGGTAAAACTTCTGCTTTCTATTACTTTATCTGCATTTAACCTCCTAGAGGCTTCAGCCCAGCACAAGCCCACAGAATTAAATTCATTATTATTCATTATTCAAACACCATCCCTTTGTTTTCTGGAATAGCTTTGTAGCCTGGAGTCAAATGAGCTAAAGTAAAATTATGTGACTTGGCATTGAAAATATATTACCTCAGCTGCCAGAACGGATTTAGCAGAATATGTGCGCAGTTCGTCACTTCTTCCACAACTGCCTTCATGCACACAAAGGGGTATGACAGCCCCTGAGTTATGAGAGGCCATTCTAGGGGCTGTGATGGATTAGATTGTTTCATGCACTGACTTAAGATCTCATTTCCTGCAACATTCACAAGTGCTTTCTCCACGGCTGAATAGAAACCTGTTCTGTCCTACGTATACTGCCTTCCCTTGTTAGCCAGGGGAACTATAGATGCGGGGAATTCACACTAGAAAGAGCTTCCACTTGCTCAGGGATTCAGACAAAGTCTCCAAACAGGCTGAGACATTTCAGAAGTGACAAGCGGGTTCTCCCTGTGCTTTTTATTGAGTCCTCATCGATTAGCTCTGGAACAGGAGAACGGCGAGTTGCTCGCAGTGAGAACAGAGCAGGAAGCAAATTCTAATCACATCTCTGACAGCCTCACTCTGCAAACCTGAAAATGCAGAACTCCCTCTATTAACAGCCGGATGACAGGATGAACTCTTCATCTGGGGCTTTCTGCACATTGCTAAGCTCCACTCTTACCGACCCAACACTCTGAGGACATGCTAAATCCAGTTTTAGGTGCAGAGCTACCAAAACAAGAAGTGCCACAGACACAGCACCAACTCAGCTGTGCTTCTGCACATCACAGCCACATTCCCAGCTCTGGGCATTTTTGTCCTGCTGGTTCTCACCTGCCCTTCCTGCACTGCAGCAAGCTGCTTTTGCACTCTGCTCCACAGCAACCATTGGTAGGGCAAAACTGTGAGCTACAGCAGTGAATTCATCCAAAATCAGAGACTCACAGAATCCCAGACTGGTTTGTGTGTTGGAAGGGACCGCAAAGCTCATCCAGCTCCAACCCCCTGCCTCGGGCAGGGACACCTTCCACTAGAGCAGGTTGCTCCAAGCCCCTGTGTCCAACCTGGCCTTGAACACTGCCAGGGATGGGGCAGCCACAGCTTCTCTGGGCATCCTGTGCCAGTACCTCAGCACCCTCACAGGGAAGAACTTCTTCATTATATCCAACCTAAATCTCCTCTGCTTAATCTTGAACCCATTACCTCTTGTCCCCAGTACCAAAATGATGGAAAACTATCCATTTTTAAAGTAAAGCAAAACCCTTTAACCCTTTTTAAGTTGCCTTGGCCACCAAACCCCACCAATCAGTCTCATCAAGCATGTTCAAAGTCTTATGGCCCTTCCTGGAGGCAGCAAGCTGGCAGGAAAACAGAGAACCAGTGTAGTTTCAACACTGGGTAACTCACCAGAAGCACAAACATCAAGACCCAGCTTAGGCTTGTACCTTGGGAGATGGGGTCCCGCACAAATCCACTATTAGCAATAGCAAAGCCACAGTTCAAACAGCCACATGTGAAATGCAAGTAACAACCTCCCCCACTCTGCTGCTGAGAAGATTAATTTCACCTATTAAAGCATTAACAATTTTAACTGTACTAACCTGACAAATATTGCCACTAATATTTTTTTAAGTCTTAGAAACTCATCAGCTACATTAAAATTAATATAGATGGGAAACCATAATCATGTAGCAGTTCTTGCATCAGGCGGTGACAAGCAACCAGAGACCATAAGCTCAGGCTGGCACACCATCACAGGCTAATCAGCTGGATTTTTCTCCTGTTCTCTTTGCTTGAGCTGTATCATAATAGAATCTATGAACTGCAAGGTACATGGTAATTAATCTTTGAACTACTTGTTAAAGTTAAAGTGTGAGTTGAATACCAAGTCGAATGTGTTTGCAATCACTGTCTTCAATGGAGGTGTGTGGAAAAATTGCCGAACAGAACAAAAATAATAATTAAAACCCAAAAAAGACCCAAATCAAAAGGCAGAGCATCATCTTCAGACTGAATCCAGGAGGAAGTAGATCAGACAAAGTCAGTAGTGAAAATAATCTCGAGAGGTACTAGGCCTGCTTGAACCCAGTGCAGTGTTAGCTAGAGGTGCCCTCCAGTAGTAGAGTTAGACGAAGGCCACCAAAACAGGCCTTTTTTTCTCTGGAGAATTCACTGGTTTTACTCTGTAAACCTGGCACAGGAGAGAAGAAAGTGTCTTTCCACTACTCTGATCTCTGGCTTAGATGAGGAACAAGGGAAGGGAGAACACAAACACACACACACGCAGACTGCTCGCTCCTTCATGCATTTTTTAGTGTAAAGATGGCAACAACAATATTAACGCAGGCAGGCCTGGGGAAACGCAATGCACTGGGAAAGAGCTGCTCAGGGAAAGCACTCAGCTTTGTGAGGAAGAATCTGGGAGGCTGAGCACAAAGGGACCTTGGTAACTATTTTTATGGAACATGAAAAGTTTGAAGACTTTTTTTTCTTTCCCCAATTTTGAGTAGTGCTGGAGACCAGAATGCTGAGCTCGTGTTTACTATCATCAATATGTCTTTCATATGGTACTAGTCCATCACTGTACTGTACATGTGCTATAAAACAGATTCCGAAACATGTTTGTAATTTGCATTAACAAGAGCTCCATTCTATACATATTTAATAGCCCAAATGATACCAAATAATCCAAAGTCTCATTTTAACCCACCTGTTTCTCACTCTTTCTGTCTTTCCACCACATTTTTAAACTGCTTAGCTCAGAGCTCAATGGAAAGTTTCTGATAGAGTCTGATGAATACTAGTTCCCACTGCAAGACAAAAGTTAATCAGCTTATTTCTACTTAGCATGCACTTAATACTGAACAAGTGTGCAATAGATTTGATGAAAAGAGAGATTTAAGCCTGGTGCCAACTTCCTCCTCAAACTGGGGAAGGAAAAAGGAAAGAGAAGGAAAAAGGAAAGAGAAGGAAAAAGGAAAGAGAAGGAAAAAGGAAAGAGAAGGAAAAAGGAAAGAGAAGGAAAAAGGAAAGAGAAGGGGAGACGAGAGAATGATAAGGAAAAAAGCAAAGGCAAAGACAAATAAACTCTAAAATCTACCAAAACATCCAACTGTTTCAATAGGCTGTTTAACACATACGTGCTAATTCTGAACAGAACATTCTGACTCTGTTGTTTGATTTTCTATTTAAATGTCCATCAGTATACACTCACGGCACAGAAGCATAACAAAGGGATATAAACCAAAACATTTGTACATGTCTTAACAGCAGAATATAAAGCTCTGGAGTCAGGAATACGAGATTGAATTGGTGGAACAATCAGCTGTTCTGTGGGATCGGTTAATGAAATGGCTCATTTACTGGTATTACAATCACAAATCAGAGTCTGGAGTGTCCAACTGCAGCAGTATCGTGTTCACACACAACTACAAGTGCAACTGCAATAAGGATTGACAGAGTTGGCTCACCTTTTTTTCCAAGAAGTATTTCTGCACCTATAGTTGTTCCTCTTTGGTTTAATTAGTTCCATTTTCTCCTACTGAGCCTGACAGAAGCATCCCAACGGTCACTACAGGCATGAACAGAAACCTGGGCTTTGCTCTGCAGCACCACTGCTTTGGCCATTACTTGGGGTGATGACCTGCAGACACACTGATACCACAGGACACGTAATGCCAAGTGCCAGTACAAATTGTTTCCTCTGTACAAGGATCACATTTGGGGTTTTTCTGTTCTCTCCCAGCAGGGAAATGATGAGCTGAGCTAAAGCCTCCTCATTTCTCAGACGATTTTATATATATATTATGGGTATTATAAAAACATGGGTATATTGCCATGAATATATTATTTATAATATCCTATATTACTATAATTATATTACCATAGTACCTTATTAAATGCAAAGAGATATGCCTAGTTGTAGTGTAGTTATTAGATGTTCAATTTCAATTGATTGTCAAGAACATAGTCATTAAGATTAAACATCTGTTTAATAGGTATATCTTATTACATAGTTGTACTTAAGTCCACAGGCAAAATCTGATTTAACATGAGACATAGTTTAAATAAACTAATTATGCAAGCATGATCTAAAACCAAGCTAAACATGGACCTTTGAAAATGACACATGAATTTAATCAAAGCCAGGGCCTCAAAGTGAGCAGAACTTAACCACTGGCCTGACTCATGCACATGTTTTGATTTCACAGCTGAAACCAGTAAAGCCCAGCACCCTCTGGGGGCTTCCTGACTCAACAGTGCCTCCCCCACCCACAGATTACAAAGCAGCAAGTTGTCTCTTTGTTTCAAATTACAGGAAACATGGCTGTGCTTTGTTTGGGAAAGTGCAAGCCATCACCTCTCCAACAGTAGTGAAGTCTCCTGGGGTTTGGTCTGGGAGGCTCTGGACCAGTTTGCTCAGCTCAAGGCAGAAGGGGCTCACCCCAACCAGGGATAACAGGTGCTTTCACAAAGCCCTTGTGCCCCATCATCCTCCTACCCTGCATCCCGGTTGTGCCGAAACAGGAGATGCCAGACCCATCACAGACCCTGTCCCGTGCAACCCAGACCCAGTTGCGTTATTTGTCCACACTATCAACTTAATTCTCCCATAAGAGCAACAACGTCAGGGGTGTAAGAGGGTGGGTGCACCTGGCCTGAAGCACAGGTATGCCAAGGAAAATGTGGTGTTACTGATCAATGAACTAAGCCATGCTCCTGCAGTCCAGGATGAAGGTCCATCAGCACGCTGAAATCACTTATATGAGCAAGGAAAGCCTGGTCTGGTCCATTTTCTGCTACATTTAGGACTCAAGGGAAATAAATCATGGATCGGGATCCAGGAAGACCAAAAGGTGTTTCCAAAAGCTCAAAGCAGGTCTCAGACCTCACTAATATTTTCCCTGTTTTACTGACGGCCACACCACGAGCAGGCTCTGTGCTGGGTCTCCAGGGAAATAACTCCACGTGCGTCCCTGCATCGGGAGCCAGGCTGAGGCCGGCGATATGCCCGTCCCTCACTTCTTTCAATGCCTGATGATTTTCTCAAGAACTCTAGCTTATTGCCACATGAGAAATCGAGCTGGTCAGGAAACCAGATATCAGCTCCAGTCAATTACATGAGTTCAGGAATTTTTTCCATCTGGAGTCAGAAACCAGCTCCATGTCATGGAAGTGAAATTCAGCTTTAATATTGAAGTATGTCATTTCCAGGATGAATTACAATCTCTCGGATGTCTAAATATCTTCCTAGAGGACCAGAGCCAGTGAAACAGCCTTGGTCACTACAGCCCAAGCCTGACAGGATTTTTGTTGGCTCCAGCAGTGCCCATCACTGCCAAGGAAGGGGTGAAATAGTATCTCAGTCTTTTTGCCATTACCACTCTGTGCTGAAAAGAGGCACATTCATTTTCAAATCTGTCGCAGCCATTTGGCAATCAAAGACCTCTGAGATCCAAAAGCCTGTGAAACCCATGGGCCACTGGCAGTATGTCCTCAGGTGAGGAGCTGGGAGCCCAGGAATCATACAATAGTTTAGGTTGGAAGGGACCTTCAAAGCTCATCCAGTCCAACCCCCTGCAATAAGAAGGAACATCTTTCACTAGATCAGGTTGCCCAGAACCACATCCAGCCTGGCCTGGAATGTCTCCAGGGATGGGGCATCCACCACCTCTCTGAGCAACCTGGGCCAGTGTTTCCTCCCAGCTCTGGTGTCCTACATTGGGATGATGTTCCCAGACACACTCACTGCTCCTCAGCTCACCTGAGCTGGCCAGGCCAGAGGCTTGGGCAGCTGCAACTACGGGACTGGACTGACTCTTTGCTTCAGGTTCACAAATAATTGAAAGTAAATCTGATGGAACCCCAAAACCCGAACTGATTTCTAATAAAACCTGTTTCCCACGGGAAGTTCTCAAACTGAGTTGCTATAAAATCTTTACATGCACCACATCAGCGAGTTTGAGCAGATGGAACTAAAAGTTTCCTCAAGACTTGTTTCATTTGAATTTGGTTTTCCCCAAACAGCTTCACCCTTCCAAGAGCCCCAGTCCAGCACTATGGCAGTGCAGAAAACCTCACAAACAAACACGAGCACACCCTATGGATACCCAGGCCAGAAAAATGTCACATTTTTGTTCTCATGGTTTTTAATTGCTTAGAGATGGCAGTGCTGGCAGTTGATTCTATGGAATGCTACTTCTTTTCCCACATCTCCGTAATTGTTCTAATGGCCTCCTTGCAACATATTGGTGGAAATGTCAGGAGATTTCATGACAGATATAAAATCCATGGGATTGCCAGTAAAGCACTATAAAGACTCCAAAAAATATCCCACAAATATTTCCCCACATTTTTTAGTATAGCCCTGTCAGAACGACTCGCAAGCTTGGGTTTGTTACACGAATTGGGTGCCCACATCCCACTAGAAGACAGGGGTTTCAAAGGGCTTCCAAATGTCAACAGATAGTTTTGAATAGCTTTAGGAAACAAATATGAGGCTCACATTTGCCAAAACTGTGCCTGTTAGACTGCAATATATAATAAACACTAAAACCAAATGTATCATCTGAACTATAATATCTGTGTTTACAAAAACTTCCCAGTGATCTCTATCTACCCATGCCATTAAACTCATTAAAGGTACCTCTTCTCGCTGCATCCCAACCTGCTGCACTAACAGGGTGAGCAGAAGTGTAATTAAATACGCAAACACCACCCCATGACAAGCAGGTTCCCTCAGCTGTACAAGACAGGTATCTATGTACTTCTCAGCTGCAGGTGAAATAAACCATTTACAACAGGCCCGTTACAAAAATCAGTTCCTAAATTCATGTTGGTATATGCTTACCTGTACTATAAAACTGCCTCAGGCTCAAGACTGACACTGTGGACTACAGAATTTATTTTTCCCCAAGACTTCATGTCAACCCTCCCTACTATGTTCTTCTATTTTTAAGCTCTCTCTTTATTAAAATAATACATAATCCCCTCAGCCTCATCACAAATCCACTGTTTCCAGCAGCAGAAAAACCCATGCTCCCTGTGCTGTTCCACACCAATGCCGTGAGTGTTGTGATGTACCTACTGCACCTCCCTGTAGCAGCTCCAACTCCCGGGACTTTAGGCAGAGCTGTACAAACCATTCAAACCCAGCCACTGTGCCTTCTGGATAATGCCAGGAGCAGACAGTGAGCCTTGGCAACACTCCAGTTAAATAAAGATGTTGCATCCAAAGATTTAAGTCTGATCATTAACTCATATTGGTGCGTCTGTTGATCACGCAACTTGGAAGCAGTCAGAGATGGTAGAACCATGCAAGCTCTCCACAGGAGTAAATGATCACTAAACTGAAAATAGATGCAATGTCCAAGCAGACATTCAAGAATGGCCTTTGCAGATTTAACTGCAGTCCCTCAAACAATTCCATTCAGCCACTCACTTCTCCTGTGTAGTATCACCAAAGTCAATGAATTCATGAATGTCTACAAGAAGTCAAATCTAGCATCAGGAAGAAGAAAACAAAAAACCCACAAAACACCCCAAACCAGTGTGGCTGATGCACCATTTCACAAACAGTTACTGTGCATCATTTTACCTTCATCCCGGTATAAACAGAATTAGCAGGAAAGTCCATATCTGAAAGTGTTTGAAATCCCAGCCCAACAGTGGGTCATTTCAATCTGCTGCTTTCATGCTCTGGGCCAACCACTGTCATGTACCAGAACTATTTCTTCCAAATTTGAAGAGCCTTTGACCTTCAGGATTGCTTTCCATACCTGCATCTGGATCTGATTGCTGGGAAGCTGGCTCACCTCTTTTGAAAATGTACTCAGGTCTTGGATTTACATCCTGCATTCCTCTGCAACCCAAAGAGTCGGCAGTGATTAATGTGCTCCCAATGAAAACCATAGGAACTGAAAATGATTTGCAACTGATTCATTAAAATAGCATTCATCATGATAATTGATTGGTTAATTAATTATGGCCATAATGCGAAAGTCATCCGTATTTCCATAGGAATTCTTTGGTAGTTTCCAAATTCGTTCATTGAAGCCTGCCTAGCTCACAGCGCCAGCCCTGCTACAGCTTCTCATGGGGAAGACTTGTGCCTCCTTATAGAGGAAGTGTGGCTGAGGGACTATGCTAAGAAAGGTAATATTTTCTAGTGCTATGGTAGAATTACTTCAGCAGCAGCACCTCCTGAACCTCCCACAGTGCCTCTCATGACTACTACTGTGCATGCTCTAGACGTGCTCCAGTCCTGCACAGTGGGTCAGCACAGGAGCCCCCAGGCTTCTCCTGTCCTACACCGAGCGGGTCCTAATAGAACAATTTTCACTCAGAGAGTAGCTATCTTTTGGGAGACAGGTATTAAGTAGGGTGACAGCACCCACAGCACAGTGACATGCAGGAAGAGTTATTACAGAACAGAGAAACATCTATTCTGATGACAAATGCCAAGGGACCTTTCTTGTGATGTACATCAAACACGACAAGGTTTTTGAGATCTCATTTGAAAGACATATGAACAGGCAAAATGCACAGCCAGTTTGTCTCACCTGCAAGCTGAGTCAAACTTTTTGAGTTACAAAGTGCTTATTGTCCAGATGTCCATTCCCTGGCAGAGCTGCCTGTCAGCATCTTGAAACCTCCAGCACAGTTATACTCTAGCATAGAACAGCAGGTTTAGAAAGTTGGACTCAGCACAGAGCAGACTTGACGCCTGAACTCACCTGCAAGTGTTACAGCTCACACAGGCAGGCCAAAGGCAAGGATGTTCTCACTACAATCTGATATAGCAGAGTCTGAGATATGTGGATTCATTTCTTAACTCTGCCATAGGCTTTTCTGCTTGGCCATGAGCAAACACTTCCTTCCTCTCTGCTCTAGTTTTCATCTCTAAGACAGAAATGATGGCAACTCTCTCCAAGGCTATAGAGAAGATGCGCTCACAATATTAATAACTAGGAAGTGCTTAGATATTACAGCTTCAGGGGACGTAGACATACCCAGAGCAGTGAACCACAAAGAGCAGCAGAGAATGAAGAACTTGCTGAGGCTACATCCTTCCTTCTTCCCGCTAACCCCTTTTTAAATGATTGGTTTTTTAATCTCCTGGTGCCATGAGCACTACTGGAGCACTCACACTGTGCTGTTAGACAGGGGGATACCTTAGGCTCAATCTTCAGCTATGGAAAAGCAGTGTCAGCCCATCGACTTCAAACACACCACATCAATGGGTGAAAGGCTGAGAAGAGTTGAGGTTGTTCAGCCTGGAGGAGAGAAGGCTCCAGGGTGACCTTATTGTGGCCTTTCAGTTCTTACTGGGGGCCTGTAAGAAAGACGGGCAGAGACTTTTCAGCAGGGCCTGTTGTGACAGGACAAGGGGTGATGGTTTGAAACTAAAAAAGGGAGATTCAGGCTGAATTTGAGGAACAAATTTTGTACAAAGAGGTTGGTGAAACACTGGCACAGGGTGCCCAGAGAGGTGGTGGATGCCCCATCCCTGGAGACATTCCAGGCCAGGCTGGATGTGGTTCTGGGCAACCTAACCTAGTGGAAGACGTCCTTGCTCATGCAGGGGGTTGGACTGGATGAGCTTTGAAGGTCCCTTCCAACCTAAACTGTTCCATGATTCTTCAATGAGTGTTCCCCCCGGAGATCCAGCCCAACACCACTGTGTTGTTCTGCTCAGGAGTGACCTGTGCCTCTCCAGCTCTGAAAAGAGATGCCCCTGCACAGGAGGAGCTTGCAAGGGCAGGGTGTGAGGGGGTCACCGCATGGACCCTCACTGGGTGCTGGCAGCACTCACAGCACAGCATCGCTCACTGTCAGCAGAGCAAGGTGCTGGCAGGGGCTCGTGGAGCACCACGGCCGTAAAGCCATCAGAGGTGCACACGCAGCCCACTGCCATCTGTCAGAAATGCTTTTGGTCAAATTCAGTTTGAAAAGGCGTGAATTGTTAGAAATTAATATGAGGTTTTCCCTTCTCATTCCTTCCCCCAGTCTCTGATCTTAGTGGGATAAAAACCAAGTCGGGAGCCAGAAAAGCTCTTTCTGAACCGGTAGCCTAAAAGCACAGGAGGACTATCAGAGCTCTGCAAAGCGAGCCGAGAGGTGGGGGTGTCTCTGTGATTTACCATTCCCCATCTCTTCCTTTGTTCTATCCTCACCTTGACTGTGGGCTGCTCTGCAAAGGGGCTGGCAGCGAGGGGAGAGGAGGGAGGCTGGTGTGTGTGTGCATCCAGCTCAGGCTGGTTCCTGGCTCAGGGAAACATTTTATTGGATTTGTTAGTCTTTGATGCTGATTAAGCCCATGGGGTAGAAAAAAGCAGAAGAGAGGGGGAATGTGGCGGGAGGGGAGAGATGCAGTTTCCCTGTGGCTGCAATGTTTTTAATTTATTATTAACCATCTCCCATGTGTTATCTGACAGCTCTGTTGGATTCTGGGTGCAGAGGAAAGCAGTGCCTGCATTCGCAGTTTTCCAGGGTGGACGGCCCCAGTCTCTCCATATCAAAGTGGGGCTGCTCAAGCAGTTAACTTTGTAGATACTAATTTTAAACAAACAGATTAGCAGGGAATTAGTTCCCCAGGAGCTGGAAAAAACCAGGACTGCGCAACAGAGACCTCGGTGATAGCCCAGCAGTGAGACACGCTGAGGAGCCAAGGGCAAAAGGGATTCTAACACTGGGCAAGGCCAGAACAGCCCAGACTGTGCTTGAGCTTCCTCCTTTGGTTCATTTCAGTCTGACCCCTCAAAATGGCTGAATATCCCCAATCCTTGAACTCTCCTCTCACGCCACAGCTATTTCAGCATCTGCACATAGCACAACTAGGGGCACTGCTCTGGTTAACTTTCTGGTTAAATAGCAATGCATTAGCCTTTCAAAGACCTTCCAGCAGGATGTTCCCTTTAGGCACACAAGTGCCTGTGCCTTGATCCTACCTGGAATCCTGCAGTAACTATACATTTCCCCAGCTCTCTTGTACAAATGCCGAAAGTCAGAACCAGCTCAGTCTGCTGCATGAAAACAGAGATTTGGAGTCTTGTTCTCCATTGTCTTAAGCAGGTCTGTACAAACCAGGAGTTAAAAAGCTCCCTGAGCGCTCCAGCACAGTGCCAGCGTGCTAGTTAGGTATCACACCACATGGTTACAAATGACTGTCACCTGCAGTGCTGGAAAACTCAGCCCATAGCTTCAACTTTCAAAGCCACCAGTTGGTGACCCCAGCAGGGAGGGATCGCTTTTGACCCGCGTTTCTATACAGACAGTGAGAACTGGCCATTTTTCTCTTTGAAGAAGCTTGAAAAGAGAAAGCTAGAACTTCATTCATGGTTACTGGATAAACACATGTTCTCACTGATGCTCATTCCATCTGGTGGAAGGCAAGGAGGCAAAGTCCATTGAAGGCAAGGTCCCTCTAAAAATGGGCTTTGTATTTCTGCAGAAAGCCACAGCTGATGTGGAAGGAGATGTAGTGGAAGAGAAAGCCAGTTAGATGGGATTTCCTACTGCACGATTCACAGCTGCAGGCTGGGACAACAGCAAAGCTACAAGGTCAACGTCTTTGAACATTCTGCTACACGCAAGCACCAAACCAGTAACTAATGCAAACCAAAGACCACCACAGCGACAAGAAGAGGCTCTGCTGCAACATAACCCGCTCTCCATCCTTGGGTCAACCGTGTTTCTTCTTCCATTACACTACTACCATGTCATTAAAGAATTACTGAGCGTTGAGAACCAGAGTTGGTTCAAGGGCGTGAGGTTAATGACGTGCAAGATGCTCTGCTAATGCTCTTAAACACTGCCATCTCCTGGGAGAGAGGAGATAGCACAACCCTTCTTCTTTCATCTGACTTGGATGGTGTGAACTTGACATCATCTCTGTGGACATCAGCAGCTCCACCACTCAGTAGGGGCTTCAGCCAGAAAAAGCCAGTCATTAATCCAGACAGCATCTGGAAAGAGCACTCTTACTGTGTCTATCAACAAGATCTAACTACCAATATGTTCAGTTAAAGGGTATTTTTAAGGCTGTCTAAACCATGGGGCCACACAACTTCATGCAGTTTTAGGAGGTGTATTTAGCACAAAAGCTGCCTCCTTAAGGTGCACCTCAGGGGAAACCAGGAAAATAATATTCACTTGACCCCAGGCTCCTCCACAAGTGTTACTCCCAAACCACCTCTATGTCTGTTGGCAGAACCCTTCACACCATGTTTTATCTTATTGCTAAAAATAAATCACTTGTAAATTGTTTTATAAATTATGTATAAGAAGAGACCTCATAGTCTGAGATGTGCTACCAGTGTATGGCACATGATAACAAAATAAAAGGATCTTCAAGGGTGGGAGGGGGAAGGGAAAGGAGCACTTTTATAAATAATATATTCAGTGGTCAAAGAAAGTTATCACCTTTTATGAAGTGTTTGGGATTCATTATGCATAAAAAGCGCAGCAGTGCTTCTAGTATGCATGGCATCAGGATGTGATTATTAAGCATTACAGCCACCAACTAAGTGATTATTGGTGTCATCATTTGTTTATCTAACCAAAACCTTGACTGCCACCTCTCATCAGTGGGAACAAACAGCTGATGTGTTTGACCAGTGCCAAAGAAACACTTGGATTATTCACAGCAAGATGATGTCCCCATCCTTGTGGGTTTCATTTGGTATTCATTGTAATAGCACTGATCCTAATGAATTCATTTGGTATTCATGTGGATGTCACATGTATTTCCAGAGATGTTCTGCTGTAATTTACCATGGGTTAATGGACACCTCTATTAAAGTGTTATTGAAAGTTTGACATTCAAATAACCCAGTTTAAAATCAGACAAACCCAGATATTAAAGCTGAAGGGAGAATGGGGGGAAGGGAGAACTTGAGCAGGAGGCAAGACTGAAATGCCACGTTAAGACAGTAACATTTCTCTGCCTGCTAGGAAAACTGTCCTATCCCTTCCACTTTCCTTCCTCCCCAAACTAACTGAAAGCAGAGCTTTGACTATTTTCAGAGACTTTGTGATGAGGCCACTTTCCATACCCGATGAAGCTCTGCCTTTGGGGTCAGCCTGGCTGGCTGTTACCCTGCCAAACACTGCACCAGGGCAGGCGAGAGGCTTTGGGAGCTCATAAAACCACAGTGTTCAGCAGCACTTCTACCTGCCTTTACAGACCAGGCATGGAGGCATCCCACCCCTGGCCTGTGACCCTGCAACTCCAAACGCGTCTCTGGGATCACGAAGGAGGTTGAAATGAGCAGAAGCCCTTTTATTTTCCACTTTCTGTAATTCTGGAACTACTTTTTCTGTGGTACCGATGCAGAAACCAGGTGACAAGGCTGCAGGAGCAGCTCGGAAAGAGGCAGGTTTAGAGACCACTGTCTTGTGACCTAAACGTAATACTGAACAGAGCAAATTCCCTCTTCACTTTCAAGGAGCTCAAACCACTTTTGGTGCATTGCCAGAAAGTCTTGAGATGACACAGAAAATCCCAAGCTATTATATTATAAAGAAATACTGTCTGAAAAGTCTTACAGAAATTGTCTTCTTTTTCTTTCTCTTTCAACAGCTTGTTCCGTGGTATCTTTGACAATGAAGAAGCCAACCCTTCCAGATGCTTCTTCCATAAGTGCTTTTAAGGACTCAGCAAACACTGACTATGCTTATCCTATATGTGCCAACAGTGGGATATATGATGATAGACTTGTGGCGTAAAGCTTTTGCTCACATTCATTTAGGATGACCTGCATAGATATTACGATTTTGACCAAAGGGAAAGTCTGAACTGGTGAGTAATGTGACCAGCCCAAACCTGATAAAATCTCAGCACCACACCACCACATTCTAACCACACATGCAACCCATATACAGTAATTGTTTATATTAGACACAGAGACAGTATACCACGTATTTGGGTAACATAATCATCACTTAAACTGACATTTCACCAACCATGAAATAAATTGTAAGCCACAGAATAAATTGATTTTTTCTCTGCACTGTAGTAACACCCTCAGCTCCACCCATGCCAATGCAGCCCCGGTGTTTCCACGGCAAGTAAAGCATTTGAAATATAAGAAACCCAAGAACAAATATCCATCATGCAAAATACGTGAGGCTGTGGTCAGCTCCGAGGTTTGAAATGCCACTTGTTGCTCAGCCTTCTGGCTTTTGTGAGTACTTCCATTATACAACATTCACAACAATGCAAAAACTCCTCCGATCGTGGAATTCATTTGTTCGTGCCTGCAGATTAAATTGCTGGCTATAACACAGCATGTGCTGGTTGTGGCTGTTCCCTAAATGCTACTTTGGGAACAGATGCTTAATGCAAACTAACCTCCTCCCATTTTCTTTGCAAAGGTTGAAATTCAACCCTGTGCAGAGGTTCTCCACAAGCCTATTTATTAAATCCCACCAAAATGCCCAAAATAGGAGTTAATTAGGATTTAAGTGGTGCATAACTTTATGAAGGGCCATTAAACAGCTTTGACCTTTATTATCTCTGTGGGTTTATTTGCACATCTGTGCTTGTTTTTCCTGATAAAATACCCTGTTGTGTTTCCCACCATGCATAATCGATATCTCTTTGAGAACATTAGGGCTGAAATCCTGACTCTAACATGTCAGTGGCAAAATTCCCATAGGCCACAGGGAAAGGAAGCTTTTGCCTCATCAGATCTGTTACCTGCCATTACCTAGTGAAGCTCTCGGACACTGAGGGGAAAAGGAGCGGGTCCGTGACAGACACTCCTAGACTGCACAAAGAGCAAACTCCCATCAAGCAGCAACATGTGCAAGAAAGGTCTTCTCTCTCTCAGAAAACAAAGGCAAGCAAGGTTAATAGTCCTGTTCCAAGCAAAGAACGAAGCATGAATTGGAGGTTTCTTGCTTCGTGGCCAGCCCCAAACCGCCAAACTTCCCCTGGGAAAAAATAAGGACTGCCATAAACTTCATTATCTTCCACTCTAATTGCGAAGGATAAATTTCACGTTAGGTAAGACCTTAGTATTTAGGAACTAAATGCTAAATGCTTGGCCTTTACCCCATTTCTGCTGTATCGTGCTTTATAAGATGGAACTATACAGCTTGATGTAGCAATAAATAATTTTCATAAGTTTCATTGCAGTGCTGTGTGCCACTAATGGACAATTCTGTACTATTTTCAAGAGAGGGCACAGCCTGAATCCCAAAGCAGCTGGTTCTGTTTCATTAAAAGCCAAGTCCCTTCCCTACTCCATTTCAAGCACCAGTCAGTTTTCTTTGATCATTTCTCATCTCCCACCAAATTATGGGGAAATCCAGCTCTTCACATCCAATAGTAATGGTCTTGCAAACTGTAGCCCTTACAAGAGGCTGTGTAATTGGGTACAGTTCTGTTGGGGTGTTTAATACATCCATGGCTCCTGACCTTCTGCCAGCAGGAGAAAAGGAAAGACCTTGCCCTGATTCATCTAGAGTGGCTGCACAGCGACTCAGCTTCTCTCATCTGCATTTTTCCTTGAGATTAATGAGCAACGGGGAAGGTTCCTAAACTTAAATGAGCTGGAATAAAATTCTGAAATGAACCTTGCCTATTAGATGGTGTTGGAAAGAGATTTTCAGGGAAAGTCTTTCTCTGGGAGCAACCATTACAAGAGAGGTGGCTATTTAGCTTTGTGGTTCAGGAGCCCAGCAAACATCTAGTAGATGGAGGTTCCACATCCATCTCTGCTTCCAGCTCTTCTTGCTTTGCATGTGCCCTCCTTATACTTGCACATCTGTGCTGTTGATCCTCAAAGACATTGACTGTAGTTAAAGGTGTCAATTCTTAGTCTCATTTCTCATTTCTGACTCCAAAAGGCCAGGGAGGGGAAACCACAAACCAGCAGTTTAAAATTCCACTAAAAAGTTTTCCAGTTTCTCCAATGAAATAAGGAGCACGAAATGAATGAGGGATGACCGCAGTAAAAAGGAGCAAACAGGCTTATTACAAATATCTTGGGTTTAGATACAGCTCACAAGAATATTGCTATTAGGACTAAACATACCCAGTTCTAAATGCCTACATTTCTGAACGTAGCTCCTAAAGCAGGTAATGCCTAAAGGGGGTAAGTGCCTAAAGGGGGTAAGTGCCTAAAGGGGGTAAGTGCCTAAAGGGGGTAAGTGCCTAACGGGGGTAAGTGCCTAACGGGGCTCCAG
>NW_009937811.1:22369-29958 GCF_000696875.1 Nestor notabilis
GGTGGACACAGGTGCTTGTAGCAGCCTGCTCGAGTGGAAGGTGTCCCTGCCCGAGGCAGGGGGTTGGAGCTGGAGGAGTTTTAGGTCCCTTCCAACCCAAACCAGGCTGGGATTCTGTGAACAGATGGGGGAAGCAAAAAAAAAAAAAAATCTAGTCTTTTCTGAACACGAGTCCTCTCCTTCCAGCTCCTTCCTCCAACAGCCCCTCAAACCTGCACAGTGTCAAAACCGTTAAAATCGGGTCATGTTGGGTTTTAAATGCTCCTTTTAAGTGAAAAAAAGTGAAGTCAGCTTAAGGCCAAGATGCTGCATGCTTAAGGTGACAAAATTCTCCTTTGCTTTGTATTTTGTAACTAATATAGAGTGATACTTAGAACAACTCAACTGCTGCACTTCTCGGTGTAGCTTATTTAAGCATGAAATACAAGAAACAAGCCATCTGAATTTGTATTCACTCACTTTGGAACAGTCTTTAGCAGTAGACCTTTTCCATCCATTCCGTTCAATCCACGTTTAGACCATGCATTTTAACCTTTTTTGATACCTTTGAAATAACAATAATAAAACCATTTCTGCCTTTCTCTGTCTCACATGCAAAAACATTCATTATTTTTGGGCCCCTTTGGGCTAGATCCAAAGGTCTTCAGATCAACAGGACCTTTTAATTTATATCTATGGGCTCTGGATCAAGCCTTTAATTATAATTGCATTGCCCCTTTAAGATGCAGGACCCTCTTATTTCCCCTGCAGGTTTCTGCTAGCAACTCCAGGATCCAAGACAAGGCTCTCTTAGCACCTGATTAAATATTAATCCAGAGGTGGGGGCCTTAGTCTTTTATGATACTTTCCCTAGAAGCTCCTATTAGTAAATCACAGTCCAGCACAAGAGGAAATGTGGCCATTCCATTATCCTCAGTTCACAAAGGGGCATTAATTCTTAATAAACTGGCCTGATTATAATAATACTCGAAGGATGCAAAATAAGGGATAGACAGGTTTACATCCATGCCTAAGATTAAACACATGTACGATGCAGGGAGAGAAGGGCTGAGAGAGCAGGGAAGGATGTGAACTGCAGCTTCAATCCTCAGCACAGGAGACTAAAGAAGCAGTATGAGGTAAGTTTTCTGTGCCTCATTCAAAACTGGTTTGTTCCTCAAAGAAAAAAAAAATTAAATCCAGCTTTTTATTTTATTAAAATTTAGAGCAGGACAACCCTACTCCCAAGGAATGATACGTGCTACACACCATTCCGGACTTGAGAGTAAGTAGCTTCCAAAGATTCAAGATAAACCCCTGTATTATCACCCCAAAATGCTGGGTAACACATACACAACTGTGTTAACAAATACGGACCCTCATGTCCAAGTTCAAAAACAGAGACTACTCCAACATTCCTGTAATAGTATTCCTGCACTTCTGCTGTTTCACAGGCAGCGACACTGAGCAGGGAACGTGCTGCAGGCCACACGTTACTTTACTCTTGCTGTCAGCCTGGGCTGCTGCAATAACAACCTCTTTTAACTGTCATCTCCCATGGCTGCAAGCAACGCTGGAGGGTCTCTGGCACCAACCACTGCCAGCAACTTCAGACAAAGGAATCACTGCAACCTCATCTGAAGTCTTACAAAAACCTATCTACAACAGTAAGTGATAGGCATTTGGTTTAACTGTGCCACATCCCACAAGTAGCTTTCACATCCCTGCCAAATTCACTGCAACAACTTGTAAGACTCCACAAACACCTTTGTAACATGCTGCTGAAACGGAGGACTCATATCAACACCCACCAGCTAGTTCATGTGGACTATGGCTGAAAGCCCTGGTAGAAGAGCAGCCCAGAGCATGCTGTGGCTGTCGCTGCCAGCAAGTGGCTTTGTGTAGCTCAGCTGCCTCCAACCCCCTGCTACCTTCCTACCAACAACATTCCTTCTAAGAAAGGAAAACAGACATCTAGTCTGCTCCAGCAGTGTGACACTACTGCATGGCATTGTGTACCTGGTAAAAGAGAGAGCTAGGTAAAGAAAATGGCTTTACAACTGTGCCTGTAATACGGGCATGCTCGAGCACATGGAAAGAGGTAACATGAATTCAAGCTTCCCCCATCCAACGCCAGATCCCAGCAAGTCCTCTTTTCATGGTGGCCTTCCCTCAAAATCATTTCAATATGCAATAAGTTTGGATTTGAGCATGGTCTCATGCTTAGAAAATGATATATAGGCATGGTCATCAATGAGAATAGCCTTCAGATGTTATCATGTAAGAGGGCCATTCTCTGACATGAGTGGTAGTGATGGTCCTTGCTGATTAGAGCAGTTAAAACTTTATAGCACACCATAGAGAAAGGCTGTTACAGCCTCCAAGGATGGACACGCAGATTCTCACATGCAATTTCCACATTCAGCTTCTCCCAAGAGCATTATTATCTTTTTACTGTAGTGACCAAATCATGCAATTCCTCAAATCCTTTCCAAATGTTAATGAAATCAAATAAACCATCATACACTTCAGGGAATTGTATAGAAATAGCAAGCATTTAAGAGGAACCAAACACTGGCAAACCTCTCTGGAATCAACTCTTCCAATCTGGGAAAGGCAGGATGCACTTTTTACATGGGGAGAGCCTCAGGCTGTTTTAAATTTTGAAAGAAATTTTGATAGGTGTGTAAAACAGCTCAATCATAGTGTAAAGGTATTGGAACCATTTGATGCCTCTTCATTACCTAGTTATGCCAGACTTTGAGACAGGGGATTGCAATGTTTCCACTGAAGCTGAAGCAACTGTTGTGGTTTGACCCGGCAGGCAGCTAAACCCCACACAGCCATTCGCTCACTCCCCAGAGCGGGACGGGGAGGAGGTGCAGAAGAAAGGTAAAACTTGTGGGCTGAGACAAAGACCCTTTAATAGGACAGAAAAGGAAAACAATGCTAAAGGGACACGCAGAACAAGTGCTGTGCAGTGCGACTGCTCACCATCCGCGGGGCGATGCCCAGCCAGGCCCCTGCCAACTCGCCCGGTTTGACTGTTCAGCAGCACCCACATGGTGTGGGACACCCTGGGGTCAGTTGGGGTCAGCTGTCCCCTCCGTGTCCCCCCAGACTCCTTCTGCCCCGCTCACTGGCAGAGCACGAGGAGCTGGAAAGTCCTTGACTTGGTGCGAGCGCGGCTCAGCAGCAAATGGAACATCCCTGTGTTACCAACATTGTTCTCACTCTAACACCAAAACACAGCACTGTACCAGCTCCAGGGAGGCCTTAGAGCAGCTCCAGTGCCTAAAGGGGCTCCAGGAAACCTGGAGAGGGGCTTTGGACAAGGGCCTGTAGAGACAGGACAAGGGGAATGGCTTGAACCTGCCAGAGGGGAGATTGAGATGAGCTCTGAGGCAGAAGCTCTTCCCTGGGAGGGTGCTGAGGCGCTGGCACAGGGTGCCCAGAGAAGCTGTGGCTGCCCCATCCCTGGCAGTGTTCAAGGCCAGGTTGGACACAGGGGCTTGGAGCAACCTGCTCTAGTGGAAGGTGTCCCTGCCCATGGCAGGGGTTGGGACTGGAGGAGCTTTAAGGTCCCTTCCAACACAAACCATTTTATGATTCTATACTACCATTCAAGTCAAAGCTCAAATGAAAGAACTCAGGAAATAGCTGGAAGAAGATCATAGACACATAAATGACAAACTCCATTTAGCAGCCGTTGGAGCAGTGACACAACCCACACATTCACTGCTCAGCTTTCAGGATGTTCACACCAGACTTCAGACATTTCAGGGTTTCAGCCCACCTATGGGGCAGTGACAGCAGCATGACCATAACAGCTCTATTTGATCCCTTTGGAGATTGATGCCAAAGGTATTGTCTCTCTATATTTTAGCTGAATCAGGTTTAAACTACCCATCTCATGCTATAATCACATTTTCCAGTGCTGCACAAACTTATCCATCTGCCTTCCCAAGGGAAGATAATACAGCTACATACACAACATACAAAACCCAGACTATCCATGGACATTGAACAATCAGCAAGAAGAAAAGGTGAACTTTTCTAATTCTTTATTTCTTCCACAGGTTGGGACTACTCACCTGTAATTCTTATTGACCAAAATTATAACATTGTGAGGTAGTATGAGAAGATGTGAACAAGGCATGAAACCCAGCAAAGTCACCCCGGTTGAGCTCTGAAGGCATCTCCTCACTCATTTCAGTGGACTCTGGAACAGAGCCTGGGAAAGCAACATGGAGAATGCTGCAACTCCACCAAGGTACAAACCCACCCTGCTCCTAGTGCAGGAAGAGCAGCTTGGTGGGGTGTGTTGCCCTATTCTGTGCAGTTTTGAATAACTCCAGTGGTCCCTGCAAAAGGTCACATCTATTGCACAGTTGCAGCAACAAGAACATAGCTGTCTTCAACACATTTGGTCTGGAGGATTAAAATAAAGGCTACTGCTGATCTGCAACGAGCTTTCCTGCTCATTATCCCAGAGTCTATTCAAGGTCTCATAAATAGCATTGGAAGGATTCCACTGAAATTACAAATATGAGTAAACAGAGATTTCACTCCACCCCAAAAAGATAATTGTTCCATTATTAGTGCTCCACACGTACAGAGAGGGAAACCCATGAACATACCAAACCTGGGATCTGTAGAGAACTGGTGCCCTCTTTTGTTGTCAGTTTTACCCAATGACTAATTAGGATTTCATTTCATTGCTTACCTGCAATACATTTTTAATTTCCCCGTATGCTACACTTCAAATGACAATAATTAACACCTGAGTTGGTTTTACCTGACAGAACTAGGAAAATTGCTAAACGTCTGGGATAAAACAACACTAAAGTATTTGTAAATCAGCTTCAAAGTCATTAAGTCATGGCTTCAAGCTGCAACTCAACAAGAGGTTGCTCCAAGCCCCATCCAACCTGGCCTTGAATACTTCCAGGGATGGGGCAGGGTAGTGGAGTACTTAGATACCCAGACTGAAGAACTACAGGATTACAACCTATGGTAAATTTACGCTTTCCCACAGTCTGAAGGATGTTCTCAACAGACTTTTCAACAAATGATTCTGGAAAAAGACAGTTATAACAAAGTTACTAAAAATAAAGAAAGCCACATAAGTCAAGGCAGCCATGCTGACCGGACACCTCTGCTCTCTGAAAGTCAAATGAGTCTAAAGAGAGCTTGACAGGTTCTACTTGGATTTCTTCTGCCAACAGAGTTTGGTACAAATCACCAGTTCTGAAATCTCACCATGCAGGGTTCCAAACAGACCAGGACTGGAAGAAGAAACAATATGAAGTAAGATGGTAATAAATTAGCAAAACACAAAGCCTAAAGCTTCTCAGGGAGCTAAGGGTCAATGATTTCAAAAGGGATCAAGGCCAAGTCTTAACTACTTCACATTCAGGCTTTGGGTCATATTTTGTAAAACACTTTGAGCAACACAGCTACACCAGATTGCACCAGAGGATTGCTCTTCATCTTTTGCCAGCAAAACAGAACAGATCCTGCCTGTTTCAGATGACGACAGAAACCTTTGGGGAGGATAAGGACAACTAAATTTCATCCCTTGGATTCATTTCTAATCCAGGTAGTTCTAAACAGCTTTGTCACCTCTCTCCATCTTGTTTATAAAATATCATTACGTGATTCTGAACAATTCTTTCACTCAAAAGACAAGTGCATTTGACATTACAATTCATGCATATAAATAGCAAATACACACTTGCGAAAAAAGGAAAGTTATGGAAAGGAGCCTCATTTCTTTACAGATCAAGACTTCAACAGTATATTTTGATTTAAATTAATGGAATAGGAGAGCAATGGTGTTTGAAAAAGGGGATAATAAAAACCAAAACACGATGCATTGCTAGAAAGTACCAGGACCATCTTAGTTCCTTGTACTAGACCTAACCACTAACTCAGGACACTCCCGGAAACAATACATCAAACTATAAGAAGGTCATTTCAACAACTCCAAACAAACTTCCCAGTGAATTCGTTTCACCATATACCCTGCTTTATAGATCAGCTTCACTGAGGACTTGAGCAGGTGAGTATGACTTACACGAATGCTCATGGGATATGAATATTAACTTCTCACACTCTGAGAGCCATGAATTTCATCCCATTTTCACAACAAAGATTAAAAAAATAACCACATGACAAAATTTCTCCATATTTCACTTATGATGGCACAGTGTCTCACAGGTTAAGTGGTAAGTGCAGATAAGTGCACTGATTTTCACTGTCTGTAGAAGTCGCTTGTGAATCGAGAAGTCATTGAGATACATGTAGACACAAGCATCAAGTAATCCACATGTATATGACTGCTCCCAAAGGAGAGAACTGCATCAGAAAACTGACCTCAAAGCTATTTCTTTCCACTGAAGATGATTCCAAATGATTTTGAAATTTAAATTTCCATTTTCTTTTGACTTCCTGTCACAGCAGTTTTAGACAATCTTAAGTAAGACGACAGAAGTCAAAACTAAATAAACATTGCAGATGTGAAAATCCAAGCTTTAGCTATACAGATATCACATATCTTTCCTTGGCCTTCTGTATGGGAGGTACAGTGTATCATTACCCATGGCCATGTATCTGCTCAGTTCTTTTAGTAATATTTATACTTCTCCACGGGCATGCTTTGTTCATCTACATTTCACTACAGAAAATAAGAGGAAATGCTTTTAAAAAGGAATGAGAAGAGTTAATCAAAGCCATAGCATTCTCTTCTTTTTTTCTCGATCACGTAGACAGTGACCAAAAATAGATGGAGAGCATTAGCATCACTCGTGTCTTCTTGCTAATTGGCGTGTTTTAGATGCAGATGTTCTTCACTTCCAGAAGCTGGTATTTTTTTTGAGGAGTTCAAATGTGCTGCTTTGGCATTTCTGAACCCAGTAAAACTTCCATTTGATATACTGAAAGAAGTACCAAATACCATTAAGAAACAGAGCTTTTATTTCCCATGATCTTTTATTGTGAGGATCTGAACTCTCCTAAACTCTTCTGATCAACACTGCACAATGTCAGGCACCGGAACAACTTTTGAAATCCATCTGCTAATAACAGACCAGCCCTTGTAATTTGTAAAACAAATAATCAAGTCAAGAATTCCATCCCACTCCATGAATGCTGGTGCTTTAAAAACCAATAGCCAAAAGTGTGCTTGGGCCAACATTCACAATACGTTCACACCACAGCATATGGGACAACTGTGAAAGATTTGAAGAGACCAGTTTGTTTTCACAAAGGGCCTGCACGATCAGACACTTCTCTAATCTCTTCAAAATTCTAATCTGTGTTGTTGCAATGCTTTCAGTATTTTTGACTAGAGTTGGCAGAAGAGTTCATAAGTAAGGGGCTTTAAGCCTACTATATACAAACACCAAATAAAATGGAAATCTGTGAATATTTTGTTCTAACAATAGATAAACCAAGAGCCAAATGAGCCACATTTTCATTCAATTCACTTTTGCATCAACATAGAATCGTAGAATCACAGAATTATTTAGTTTGGAAGGGACCTCAAAGCTCCTCCAGTCCCAAGCCCCTGCCACGGGCAGGGACCCCTTCCACTAGAGCAGGTTGCT
>NW_009937811.1:30245-34706 GCF_000696875.1 Nestor notabilis
AGCTGCTGCTCACGCTCTGGGGGTGCACCCAGCACACGGGGGGGTTCTGGGCTCAAGCACACACTGAAGCGGGGTCATGGGGAGCTTCTCATCAGCCAACACCCCCAAGTCCTTCTCCTCAGGGCTGCTTTCAAGCCTAATCACCTTCCTTTCCTGATAGACATTTTATGAACTGACATTTACATTCATGGCTGCGTCTGTCAGGAACATGCTTAAAGCGGTTTAAAACAGACCTTTAAAGTGTGGACACAACTAGTTAAACATGCATGAATGGCACTTGCACAACTAGGTAAGATTTGCACTTGTAGGTCAATTACTCAGTATAGCTAAGTAAGAGCCAGACAAACATCCATTCACAAGTGAAAACGATGATGAATCATTTCTGAAGCACAGCTCATGTAAAAGTGTGAGAAGCCACTTTCAGCTGCACCCCACAAACCTAAATTAATGTTTTTCAATTCAAAGTGTAATGTTATTCCCAAGTGTGCACCCTCTCACTAAAGTAAAAGTGGGGGAGGGCTTTTAAACTGGAAGTAGTACAGCAAAAGTGTTTCAGATTTGGTTAAGGACCACAGAAAAACAGTTGAAGAGCAATAAACAAACTAGCTAATATTTATGTAAAACCTAATAGTAATACACATTTTGAAGTAAGAAACATGAAGTATGATTGCTACTGGCATCAGATCATTCATCAGATCAGAATATAGAACATAAATACAGCTTCTAGTCTTAAGATTGGCATAGAGGGAAGACTTTAATCAAATGGCTTGAAAGCACACTCGGAACCTCCTGATTTCTGTGCTTTTAAAGCCAAAGAGATAGCTGGATGCTTAGGTAACCAACTGCAGAAAACACTCAATATGCTTACGCAGCCACCAAATTAGACATGAAAATTATATCCAAATTGCATAAAAAGCTGTAATCCAGATTCAGATCTTTTAAAATGCCAGCAAAGATTTCACTTTCCAAAGCATCTCCCAGCTCCCACTCAGTTCAATTGTAATCAGTTGTGCTCAGGACTCTGCAAAACAACATGATCGCCACTGAAAATGCTTTCAAAACTCTGTCCTTTGTAGTACATTTATTCTATATGTTGAATTATATGCCATGAAGTGGCTCTGTCAGGCATTCAGAGCACAGCTGCGAGGAGCAAGAGCCCGTGATTAATTCTGTCCCTGCTCTTCATTAACTATTTGCCTTGTCTACTTAGGAAAAAAACACAATAGAAGTTACAAACACTTCCACCATTTCCAACTGGCCGCCAGAACCAGAGGAGAAGCCAAACTGCCTTTCAGCAGCCGCCATGAATAATGTATAGAAAGACAAAGTCCCCAAGTTTGCCCCATTTTGCACTGCTCACGTTGCGTCCTGCACCATTTTCATCTCTCCAAAGCTGTTCCGAAACCCGCTGCAGCACTATATGGGCCTTGACACAACTCACAGGAACTATTTTTTAGCTTTCTTCCGAATTTTTCAAGCTTTTTCTTTATTCCTTGTCACAAGCATCAGCTCTGCCTCCAAACTGTCCCCAGACCCGCACCCCAGAGCTGCAAAGCAAACATAACATGCAAAGGCAGTGATGCTGTTAGAGGTACAAGCAAGCACCAGAGTTAGCACAAGGGTAATGTCACTACTTTCGGAAGAAACAGTGGTTTAGAGGAACCAGGAACAGCTCAGCAGCAAGAAGATACAGCAAACCTTGTCTGGAAGCAAATGTTCATGTACCTGAGGACCACCCTTGGCATGCACAGGCTCTGTGGTGAACTGCTAAACCCCAGGAAATCACTCCAGTATCTGATGCCAGAGACAAAGTGCTTATCTTCCATCGTATGCATCTTTATCACTAGCTACAGTGATAAAAGTGGAATAAAACAACCATACTTTCAATGATCTTCTAAGATGCAGTTTGACAGATACTACCTGAACTAGCCACAGAGAACAGCACTAAATCTGCAAGTCCAGTGCTTCAGCTCCATCATAAAGGCCCACCTGAGACCTGACAGCCTCAGAAAGCACTATTTGAGCAACGTGTATGTAAAGTATCTTCATCACAGAAAGGTTTTCAAAACCCCTTAAGCAGACATGCAGTTTAATCGTCGTTGCTTTAAATACAATTAAAACACCACGTGCCAGCACCACAGTCACAGGCATTCTGGATTTAGGGATTTTTCCTCTGTAAAGGCTACAGATCATGACCTGTGTTCATCTAGATTCGGTGCAGAGAGCAGCATGTCCTGAGCATGTTTTCAGGTGCCACAAGAAAGACAAACAATCAGTCCTTATGAAACAGTTCAGGCCACACAACACATTTGACAGTGGCTACCTCTGACTTTGAGCACAGGACCGCCTGGGTGGGAATCTGCCCATAAAACACTGGAATTGCCCCAATTTACTCTGAACAAGAGGGTCTCTCCCATCCTGCCTCACAATTCTCAGCAGCCAAAGTCTGGCTTGTCCGTGCTAGGTTATCATAAAATAAAGGAATCCCATGGAAATACCTGTGAAGCTGCTGCTGAAGTTACAGAGTCCTGGCAGTGCACGAGGAGCAGCAGCAGCTGCTGCTGGTGCTTATGATGATGATGCTGATGATGATGATGCAGCTCAGCTGAGGCCAGCTCTCTCAGAGGTGACACTCCTGATGACAGAGAAAACACAACAAAACCAAGTTTATCATCAGAGCTAAATCAAAATCATCCCCTATTTAGAAGAAGTGGTTTGGGCTTGAGCATTTTTTGTTGTTGTGGTTGGTTTTGGCTTGTTTTGGTTTTGTTTGGCTTTAATTTTTTAATATAAAGACATGATTTTTAATAAAAAACATGATTCTTTGTTATTAGGCAGCCTGACTATGGAAATTTTTGACTGCTGTTAGAGAGGAGCCCAAAATATTCCCACAATTTCAGTAGGTTGGTTGGACCTGGGGCATTTGTTCAGCTCCTTGAGGAAGTCAGGACAAGCTGCCAAGTCTGGATCCTGACCTGCTCTTCCAAAACAAACACACAGAAACATTCAGGATGTTTCCAGTAATGTGCATCCTTTGTTAATGCAGCCCCTTTCTCAAGCCTGATTTCACTTTCAGAGCTCAGGCAGCATCTGGGTCTGCAGAGGTTCAGATGATGGATCGCAGGGTGAGCCACAGCACAGGTTGAACCTTGAAGAGTTCTTCCAAGAGGGTTCAACAAGTGTAGGGTGCTGCAGCTGCAGGGGAAGAACCCCAGGTACCAGCACAGGTTGGTGGCTGACCTAATGGAGAGCAGTTCAGCTGAGAAGGGAGTGTTGGTGGGTGACAAGCTGATTTCTGAGCCGGCCCTTGTGGCCAGGAGGGAAAAGGGTATCCTGGGGTGCATCAGAAGGAGCATGGCAGCAGGTTGGACTGGATGATCGCCAGAGGTCCCTTCCAACACTAACGATTCTGTGATTTGGGCTTTCATCACGCAGATTACACATCTGGAGGAGGCCTGTCACAGATCATAGAAGCACAGGGAGGTTTGCAGCTCACTGACCTCTGTGAAGCAGGAGGTAACACTCACTTCCATATGAGAGGCCCATGGCTTCCCCAAAACTCGGGTTTGTAAGTGTGCAAAAGAGGCACCTCAGTGCCCCCAGAGCAACCCACTCTGCTTTATCACTTCAGATGAAATCCTTGAAATAGACACCAGAGATAAATGTAAGTAGGAAAATGCACCCTTCAAAAGTAGGAAAATATCATCAACCTTCTCAAACAGTCCTGGAGAACAGGATCTGAAGTCACAAGTCATTTTTTTGGGATTCTCAATCTTATCTAAAGAAAGAAAGATTGCCGGTTCTTTAATCTACAGACGAAAAGGAGCCAGCTGTACATCTGAAAATCAGCTGCGTATTGATCCCGCTCCTGTTAATATTCATGAAGCTGTATAGTAAGACTGGAGATTTTAACACAGTGCCCCCAGACTCTAAATCAATTCCCATTGATTTCAATTGGCTTCTCCCATCCAAGCATCGACCTTACCCCTCCCTTGGAAACATGCTCTCAAGGTCCTTTGAAACACACTTGCTGTATAATGAACTCTGAAGGACTGCATGTGCTTATTGGTATGTTCTTTTCTTCTCCACCCGTTGAGCTCTTGAGGGGGTGGATACCATTATCTGATTTGATGTGAACATTTAAAAATCTGAACCTACGCCCCACAGGGCTCCCCTCAGTTCTAGAAGCCAGAATAAACCCTTCTCTTCATTTGGATTTGCCTGGAAAGTTCAAGGCTAATGCAGTCATCTAACAAAATTGCATTTCGTGACACCGCCTGCTTCCAGGAGAAATATATACTGAGATGTTTCTGGTTTCTCTTTGGCAGACTTCTGGGGGCTCCAGCGAAAGCAGGGTTACTGGAATGGCAGGTTCTCAGAGCAGAGGGTTGAAGGGTGAACTTCATTTGCTTCTCTCTCTGAAAAAGCCAGGCCCTTGGGTCTGACCTTGCTCTGCTGAAC
>NW_009937811.1:34737-57780 GCF_000696875.1 Nestor notabilis
TCCAAGTCTTTTCAGAGTGAGTTATGAGGAGTAAAGGAAACTCAGCAAATAAGCAGATACGTATCAAAGCTGATGCCTACGTTGGGAGTTTAGATCTAGGTATGCTTATTATTTGGCTTTTAAACACACAAAGCAGTAGTTACCTACCTGTGCTTCCACCGCACCTCAAATGCAAAATGAAGGAAAGCAAGTTTGAAAATAAGACCTTTTCCTATCAAAATATGCAGTTTAATGAGCTTTTAATTCCCATCTGATGAAAAAAGTAAAATACTAATATTAACAGTACTTAACCGCACCTAACTATCGGAAGGCCTAGTAAGCTCATGTCTGACCAACAGGTCCCTGTGTGACCACAGAGCTCCATTTAGAACGAGAGCAATTTTGTGTCGTGAATTGTGGTGTCACAACCAGGCAACATCCCAGCCAAAAGGACAACCCTTTATATCCAACTTGTTAAAAATTCACTGAATATATGCAAGGTTTTCCTCCTGCATTCAACTATCCTCCCTTCTCTGACACTTTACTTGCAGATTAATTATCGGTGCATGCAACCTGGCTGTTTGCACATACAGCACTTGAAAATGATGCTCGAAACCTTTTGTAATAACTGCTAAATGCATGAGAATATTATCACCAAATAGCTTGTAAAAACCTAAATATGTGACTTTTGCCACATATGTTAAAGTCTAAATATCCAAACTCAATGCAATATTGGTTTCTAGCTGCCCTCAAAAGGCTTTCATGTGTAACTGAGTTATACTTTGTCAGTTCCAATCAAAGAGCAGGATTTTACTTGCATCTTTGAACAAAAATGAATCAATTATATATAGGTTAATAGCAGGAAAGTCACATCTGAGATTCTCCAAATACGATAACCCTGGACACGGCTGCCCTCCATCCCTAGCCAGCAAAACATCCTCACCGTCATTCCAACGCTGCATCTACAATGAAGCTGACTAGCATGGAAATTCAGAACAACAAACACCAATCAGGGTTGTAAAAATAAATCCACAAAAGAAAAACTATGCAAGTTTCTTGTTATTCTTCTACGATTCATGTTCCTTTCTACAATTAATTTTCCTTTCCAGTCTTCACGCTGTACACTATGGAAATGCAGATGCTGACCCTTTCATGAAGGCTCATTATTAACCTCACTCTTTTCTTGCTGCAGCGATGCTCCTTCTCTCATCACACAGAACAGCAGCGTCCCTTGAGAAAAGGCACCTGGGACTGAGCCCTGCTCTGTGTGTTGGCTCATAAAGTCGACCAAAAGCTACGCTGTGCCAGGGGAAGGGAGCAGCAGATGGCAAAGCCTCCAGGCCTGTGGCTGAGGGGACAAACCTCTCTGCGGGTCAGCCAGGGCTGCCCGGGAACGGCACCAACGTGGGGGGGGTGCTCTTGGTTTCTAATTCCACTGAGCTTCAGGGAGGGGCTGTGGGTCTGGATAAGAGCTTTGGCTCAGCCCTCAGCGCGTATGCCCCGCACGGGTGCAGTACAATGTGAACCCAAACCCTGACATGCGGTGAGAACTCTTGGGGTGATGCCTCTTGGTGACGCCACCCAGATAACCTCCGCGCAGGCGGGGAGTTGAGCTCTGTGGTTACTCGCATCCCTTTCACAGTTCCTGAGATCCCCCTGCGAGACGCTACTTGCACGTTTCACTTTCCCTCCCTCGGTTTTCCCTTTCTGCAAGCTCCTTCCTGTCTCCCAGCGGCTTCTCCTATCGCGCTGGCAATCAGAGGAGGCCGGACATCGCCCTGCTGAATGGGAGGAAGGCTCTGTAATTAACGGGATCCTTTGCTGTTTACATAAACACTTCAAATATACAGACAGCGGAAAGGTCAGCTCCAGCTACGCCGCGCGAACCAAACTGAACACGAGGTGATTAGTACAGAAAGTCATTTAGATAACGAGGCGCTGGTCCTCTTGAAAAACGTTAGAGCTTTGCTTTGAATGCTGTTGTCAGGCTGAATGTATTTGTTTTATTAAAAAGAACTTTAAATGTATTTAACAAATCAACCTACAATCAAACACAAGAATAGAGCATAGCTGGTTTCAGAGCAGCACTAAGGTGGGGTAGGAGAGGGAAAGTCAGAGGACTATTTGAGCAGTTTCAGTGAATGTCCATCAGTTATCTATTATCTTGCTGTTATCTCCAAACACCTAAAGAATTTATTTTACTAACAGCATCATTTTCTGGAACAAGTTATGCTCAGGGGTTTTGTGAAAATCAACTTTCACCTTCAGTCACAGATAGTGAACTAAATTAATACAGAGACACCAGACAAACAGGAAAAGGGCACCTGGTGCGCTTTGTTGTCATGTTACCATAAGGCTGATTTCAAAATAGCCCAAATATTCATGACAGGGTCTCAAAAAGCGTTTGTTCAGAATATTTACATAACCAGAAATTTAATGGAGATTTATTCAGAATAAAATAATAAATTAGAGTTTAATTGCCATTAACTGGAATCTGGAAAACCCATCTGTTCTTATTTATGCATCAACCACAGTAAGCCACACTCATGTCATCCATCTTCACAACAACACTGAAGCAAATATGCTAGCTGTAAGGACTTATTAAGCACTACTCAAGGCTACAGTGTAGGAGCACATGCATGAAATTTCTTTAAATCAGGTCCTCACCAAATGATCACTGATGTCCATGACCCAAAGAGCTACACGATATGAAGTACACAGCCTGCACTTGTGTCCACAGTGGAGTTCAGACTTGACCAACCTAAGCTAGGAAAGCACGTTGCTGAAACTTGCTGAGCCAAGAGTTAAACAGAAAAGGGGGTTAAATCACAAATCAGAAACAATTAAAAAACAAAAAAGCATTCCTTGGAATGGTCAAGATTAAGAAAGGAAACCATTCAAAGACCTGGAGTCTCTCTTGTGCTGTGTTTCTATTAAGAGTTAAGAGATCAAACCTACCTGTGCTATACCTCATAGAAAAGAAATCATAAAGTTTCTCAGCTGAATGCTATGTAATATTTTAAAAGTTGATTTGAAATACTTTTAAAAGGAAAGGCATCGGAAAACTTGTGTTTCACTGTGCTTGATACAGAGCCCCAAAGCAGCACAACAGAACCTTGCCTACCTACCCACTTAATGTGTTATAATTAGAGATGAGGAGGCAGTGTGAACATCTAAGCTAGGTCTGATGGAGGATATTAATTTGAGCTCAAGCTAAAGCTGTAGGTATGGAGAGAGCTGGGATTTAGATGCTTGAAACTGACAAATGAAAAACCTTCCCTTACAGATTTCCCTCAAATGAGGGGTGCCAAAATCCTCTTTCAGGTGGCATTTTAAAGAAAACACTGTTTTGTAGGGTCAGGCTATACCCAAAGCAGTACAAACCTTTCTAGGTTTTTATTTATAGCTTCAATGGATTGATCTGCAGGTGTAAGGACTGCAGGGTGTAATGCCACCCCCCTCTGCTTCTGACATGAAACAGAAAAGAACCTTCCTCTTGGAGAGGCCTCCATGCTGCTTTATCTGCCCCAGGTGGGAAATGCGAGAGGAAGATGCCTCGCTCTGACAGATGCTCACGGGCTTTACATCTCTGCAACTGTGCCACGACACATCTTACGTTTTGATAATCCCTCTTTAGCCCTTTCAGTCTAAGGCCACAACATGCCACAGCTCAAACAAAACCAGATCCTGTCGGCCCACGTTCATACAAATAGCCCAAACCAAGATGATTTATTTACAACAGTTAATACAATTGGTAGTAACGACTTTATAGGCAACCTCTAAGTGCAGGCGAGATGAAAAATTTACTAAATTGGAGTATAAAAATTCATAAGAAAATGTACAGAATCAATATTTCATGGGACTTGCTTTACCTTGCCTTACACAAATCTACTCCAGAGCTCACATTAAAATTTAAACCAGCTTCGTGCGACAAGTTCAAATGCTGGGGCTGTTCAGATTAGTTTAACTTCGGAGGGTATTTTTGGTTTGTTTGTTTCATAAACTGGGAAAAAGCACTTAGGGAGCTGCACGGTTCGAGTGCTCCTGTGCTGCTGTCTCTGTTTTCCTCCTTTCTTTTCAGAATAGACCAATTGGTGACAGAAATAGGGAGGACATTACTTAAAAAATAAAGAAATCTTAAAATACCTTTGTATTCTCTTTCACACAGCACAGGAAATGAAATAGCTTTGTATTCTCTTTAATATAGTGTACAGAGACACTGCTTACAAATGCTACCTGAAGAACACTTCTAAGAACCCCTAGTCTAAGAACAAAGCATGAAAAAGCCCACAAGCCACTTTTTGTATGAGCACTCATACAGGAACATAACACTGCAGGCATGCCTGAAGGAAGCTTAGTGCCCAGCACGGCTCCCATCGACCCGCCAGCTCAGCACCGAGTTCAGGTACTGGAGCACTCCTGAAAAACCTAGTGCCAACCATAGCACCATAAATCATAGACTGATTTGGGTTGGAAGGGACCTTCAAAGCTCACCTAGTCCAACCCCCTGCAATGAGCAGGGACATCTTCAACTGACCAGGTTGCTCAGAACCACATCCTGCCTGGCCTTGGATGTCTCCAGGGATGATGCTTCGTCCTGCTGCAGAACTGAGACTGTTCCTGGATAGCAGCAATGGGATGCTGAATAACGGCAGGAGGGATGTCTCCTCTGACTTTAGGGAGGACATTGTGAAGAGTTAGTTTATTCATGTTCGCTTCATCAAAGAAACCAAGTTCTGGGCTGGCAGCAAAGGACTGAAACATCTTTTAGTGCAGGAATCACAGAATGGTTTGGGTTGGAAAGGACCTTAAAGACCATCTAGTTCCAACTCCCCCTAGATGCCCATTTGCAGTAGGTCTGAAACACAACAGCAGCGTGTTATTATGGAAACCATGCAGCTGAAACGTTATTCCATGGGTTACTCACAGACACGTGGAAGTCCTGCCCTTTGCCTCACCCCACCTGACCCCGTTTGCATGATTTTGCAGTTTTCTGCACTTTTTATCTTGACACAAACCAGTTTGTCCAGAACAAGTAAGATTTCTTTCTCTTTGAAGATAATGGAATGATTAAAAACCAGCTCCTTGATGTTTGCGTATGGCTCACAAATAACAGAAGGAAAGGATGGAGTCCAAATATGAGGGCGGAAGGAGGAAATCACCTGCAAGCATTTTCTTTGTGCCTGCATGCTCATATAGATTTTGTTGTGGTTCACAGCAAATAAAAAAGAAAAACATGTTTTTGCAGGACACCATGTGTACTTGGAAAAGGATTATCTGTGCTACTGCACTCTCTAATGCCATTGTTTTCATCAGTTTGAACAAATGTGGGTCCAAACTTCCAGTTCAGCTGTGCAACTGCATGTGAAAATGGGGTCAGTTCTATCAGCAACTGCTTGGAAGAAACAGAACTGTTTGCACAATTTAGGAGCAATAATGAGTTTTAAAACTTATTCAGATATATGACCCTCACTGGTAATCTCAACTTTTCTTTGTTGACATTATCCTACTGGGAAAGAAGTCTGCATTCTGCAGGTTACTATGTCACTTAAACGTTATCCAGTTATTAGAAGTAATTCTTTTGCTGGCACAAACAAGCATGCTAGAAAAATCTAATGCTCACTTTCTAAAGTTAACAGCAGAATTCAGCACGTTAGCAAAAACTAGTGATCATTTATTACTTATTATACTGTAATTCATTAAGGTTGCAAGAAATATTTAAATACTTAATTGGCATTTAACAAGATAGTTATAGAGAGTAAATGAGACATTAAATCCTCTTCTAAAATGCCCATTAGGTTTGCTTTGGAAATTAATTGATCTAATTCACTTGCTGTAAACCACTGTGGTCTGTGCCAGTTTAGAACTTTGAGGTGTTAACGACAGACAAACCCAAAGGTGCTGGGTGTCCTGACACAGAGCTAGATCAAAGGCTAATATGCTGGCACCTGTATTTATGATCCTGGTGAACAGACCGATAGGAAGCATTCATCTCCAATGGCTGCTATTCATCCCCTGGATCTCAATCACAGCCACGATTCTCCTGGACATCATCCACACTGTAGGAAGGGCTCTCCAAAGGCTGCAGAGAGCCCTTCTCAGCTGTAGAGCTGCATTTACCATCCCAACTTCCAGCTCTGATTTCTGTCACAGCCTGATCTCAGCCTGCAACCCCAAAAGACACCTGTAAACTTGGTGGATTTCTACTTTCGGAAGCTCCCACCTCGCATTCAGCTGTACTCAGGCTTTTCAAATGCATTTTTTCTCATAAAAGCTTGTGTGTTCAGAGCCCATTTCTTCTTTCTTCTCTTCAATCAAACTATTGCCCCTTAAATAAGAATATACTACAGGTGAGAAAATGCAACAGCCTTCACAACTGGCTGCTAGTGTCTGCTTCTCACCAGCCTACAACAACGTGGTAAATCCCCAGGAGAGACCTTCTGCTGAAGCCTCCATTGCTATTTCACGTATGTCCATGGAGACACTCATATCAATCACAACTGTATGTGGGAGCCATATTCCTTAATAGATAATAAAGTGCCTTGAGGTCCATCAGCTTCTGCCTAATAGACATTAAATACATAAAATGTAAATTTTTAAAGACTATTTCAAGGCAATTTATTGTTCATTTTTAGGAATTATACCCTCTCAGTGTTTATCCGCTATTGAATATCTATTTTGAGCCGTTATAAACTTTAGGCATGTTTTAATTAATTCCCAAGAAATAGGAGAAAGCACGTGGGGTCTCGTGTTTCCATACAGCACTAGCAACATAAGATTTGCACACAATCTACTTTCGGGTTCAAAAGACTATTTTCAAACTGAGACCTGTGAATATCAGGAGAGAAAATCCACAGTATTTGCCTCAGTTTATGTCCTCATCAGATATAAAGAGATGTTTAAAAGAGAGTGAGATGAGCTATTTACAGCCAGAATGTGATGTTTTTCATGACTCTAGAAACATTTGCATGCCTTGGGAATAAAACTAAATTCACCCAGACAGTCAATTACCTTCGGTGGTGGTGTTATTACGCACATCAAGCCATGCCTCCAACTTTGCTATGAATGCAGCCACTCCGACACACAGTGACACGGAATTTGTAAGCAGCATAACTACGCATAGACACAATCAGAAGAGCAAAATTCACTCCTGGTCAGGTGGCTTTTTACATTTCTTACAGCAACAGGAGATGCTGGAATATGAAGCCAGGAAGGACAAGGTTTTGCTGGCTTTGATAGAGGAAGTTTGCCAATAGGTCACCAGTAGCCCAACACTGACACAACCTTTGAGAGCTGACAAGGCCATAGGTACATCTTGCTGTCAAGGACTCTTTACAGTCAGCTCATCTGCCAGTCTGAATAAATCTTGCCCCACTGACTGCAGCAGAGATTCACCAGTACACACTAGTGGAGGAACTGGTGCTTTCTATTCCAGCAGGCACATTGCTGCCACTACGGTAACTGCAATTAGCACACGGGTTCAAACACAGCCAACTGCTCCCCCTTCACCAGGGCAACTGTTTGGTTTTCTCCTCTCTTTGGTTTTTCTTCAGGAAAACATCAAGGACCTGTTGAATTTTCCTGCTGGCTCATTTGTACCCGACAGCCCCAAGTGCTGCCTATCGGTGGCATCTCCAGTTAGGGAGAAAAGCTGGGAGATGCTCAGGACCTCCCAGCACACTGCCTGAACGATGCCACACAGCCTCTGAGGCCCACGATGCACCCCGGGAAGGTTGTTTTCATAACAGATACATTTGAGAAAGAAATATCCCCAAAGAAAAACCACTGAGAGCCAACAGAATTCATGGCATCCTCCCCCCGCCCCCACCCCCTCCCCAAAAACTGCCATTTGGGAAAGAAGACTTGAATCTAGCTGAGCCTGGCAGCTTTTCCCCTCCGCCCAGTCATGTGCGCACCCCTCTTTTCAAACGGCATGCCCTTTGCCTCCCAGGGCAGTGAAGGGTTAATCTTGTCACATCAAGATCTTTCTAAGATGCCAGCCAAGCTCATCATCAATTTGACATAGATGTGTATTGGGGAATCTGGTCTGCTCTTTCGGGGAGCACTGTCCGTTTGACAGACAGGAGGCTGTGCTGCAGCAGCCCCCCCAGAACCCTCCGCTTTATCTCCAAATTAAACATTTAGAGCTGCAATTAAATCTAAAAAACCAACATCAAACATGCTTGCAGAACTTCATGGCTAATTTAGAGCCTTTTTTAGTCAAGCTCCCATTTTGTTCACTGCTTTAATTTGCTGAAGGAACGAGTCGCTCTGGTTGTGCAGGGCGAGGCATCAGAATTTGCCCAGGGACAGGTAGTGAAAAATGCAAAAGGCTGAGCTGCCATCGCTGGGTAAGCTTTGACACGGATCTGCTCTGGAACAGCTGCTCACAAAATGAGGGACATGCATTTTTCAAAGGTTTGTCACTGTGTGTCCGTCACAAGTGTGCTCTTTCACAAGTGCGCATCCTTCCCTGCAAGAGGAGATTCAGACTTAAAAGTACAGACTCAAGGAATGGTTTGGATTAGAAGGGACCTTAGAGATCATGTTGCTTCACCCACCCTGCCATGAGCAGGGGATGAGGATATATTTCCTACTTCACACAGATAAGATGATACCACCAGAACCCTCTTCACACTCATGCTGTGGCTTTTTCTTTCACGTTGGCTATACAGGCAACACTCTTCAGCTCAGGTGGCAAATAAACCCTCCCCATACACCCGACACACCCGTGCACAGGGCAGGACTGTCAGAGATGTGAAGACTAAACCCCTGCAATAGTTGCACAGCGAATGTTCTGCCTCTGCTGGAGTCAGTGAAGTTCAGGGCTGGGAGTTTTGCTGAAAATAAGTGGCTCGGGTTCGCTGTGGTTCATGGCAAGTCGGGTTTATTTTATCTGAGTTTGCAACCCTTGAATTTCAGAGTCTGAAAGAACTTGAGGCACAAAGTAGCAATCAAGTCAAGTCGAGCCCATGCGCAGTCTGTGGTCTACAACATAGGTTGACATCAAATTTTAGTGTGGGTTTTCCACCAAAAACTAGGCTGAGGTTTGACTTCATGCACACAAAAAGAGCTCAGGAATTCTCCAGGCTGTGGGGTTTCAGCACAGAAGCCTCCGCATTTGCTGGCATACACACACACTTTCAAAACAATGATATTTGCAATGCAGAATGTGATTCCAAGAAACACGAGTAGGATTACCAGAGAATCTGGGATGTATGGGAACACCAACTGCAATTACAACATAAGGAACAGATTTGCAGCAGGACTAAGCTACAAAAAACCGGTTCAGCCAAAAAACCAGAGCATCCCTACAGCGGTTTTGTGTCTGTTTCTTTTTGCCCTTACATCATTTGTACAGCATCATTTGAGTCCCCTTGACTCTAAAGCTTCCCCATGTGAACAAGTACCATGTGTGTAGTCTTTGGCTACTGCACATTTCAGTGGCATCAACCAGCTCCATCACCCAGCCCCATCTGCATCCTGTGGCCCAGGAGGGGCACAGCTGGAGGGAGCAGCCACAGGCACAGGCCAGGAGTCATGGAGAAAAGGAAAAGCTTTACCTTTCTTTGTCAGGCAGAGCCAGAGAGCCATTGCCATACATTTGATGGCATCTGCCTGTATTCAGGAAGCTGCTGCTGGTGCCCAGCCATTCGCAGTTCACTGTTCAATCCCTCCACAGCCTGGCTGTTTACATTTCTCTTGTGGGACCCTGTGGATTCAGTCTCTCCTGGCAACTCAGCAAGCTCAGTCTGACAAGAAAACTGAAGTATTTTCCCAGCAGCTCTTATCAGGAAACAACGTGTCAGACAAGATGAAACCAGCTCTCCACTCCTGGAAGATTTACTACAATTCCCCCTCTGCTCACAGAAGCAATGTTAACACTAACCAGCTACACAGCCATGGAGTGTAACTACGAGCTGTTCTCCCAAGTAACAGGTCCTATAAATGCTGTCTGTGGTAAAAGCCTGTGCGGGTTGCTCCATCCTACCCTGATAAACATCTCCACGTGGGTCTACACACTGTGTTCTTTCAAATGGAGATCTGCTGGGGGACAAGGCACGCAACTAGAGTTTCCCTGGACAACATCCCTGTCTCACACCTCTCCCTGGCCCCACTGCTGGTCCTGTCCTGTGTGGACCAGAGGCTGACATAAGTGGTTGGGATATTCATGTAGGGAACAGCCAAGGTAGGTGGTATAAAGGGGCGGCAGCTCCAGAAGCAGAGGAGAGGACAGGAAGAGAGCTGCTTTTCTGGGACCCAGCAAAGTCCCCAATACAAAGGGAAGTGAATGGAAAAAATATGTAGATGTTCACGTGGCACTAAATCTATTGCACTATTCATGACCGGTGTTCTTCCTGCTTGGAAGCAGGGACATGACTGATTATTGACTCCTTTAAAAATAGATGTCTGTTGCTAAATAAACAACGTAAGCGCAAGTGTTTTCTGTTCCATGAGTTATCTCCAGCTTTGGGCTTGTTTGGCTGTTTTGGGGTTTTTTTAACCCCATTTTTAACAGTAAAGCACAGTGAAAAATGAAGATTAGGAATCAAATTAAGGCTGATAAACAAAGTGGAAACACCTCATCTTTTATATGTCTTGGTTCCAAAACCTTCTGATACTTGGTTTCTGTTTGAACACTGGGGTCTTTATGAATCCAAGCTCCCTTGTTTACACCAGCCAGAAGATTGCTAAATCATGATCACCCTCATTATGCCATTTGATAGGGCCTAAACCACAGAACTAGGACAGTCCAGAATCCCGAGTCTCCAGGGAAAATTAACTACTGCTATAAATTAAGAACTCCGCTCATGCCAGCAACTCTATCTTTCAAAGCAAGCAGCAAAACAACCCTAAAGATTTTGCTAAATGCTTGTCTGTACTAGACTATGGGGTTGCAGGAATTACGGGTTGATAACACTGGAATTTATTGGGGAGTGGATGGTTTCTGTGTTTCTCAGGAAGCCAGGAAACATGGAAGGAGAACACACATCTGGCTGGGATATTGGCCAGAGCATGAGAGGCAGCAACATGGAGCCACCAAACAAATGCTCACACACAATACCCAAGGTAAAAATGATCTGTTGCCACATTTCCATGCACTGTCAGGGCCCTCGTGGCACACAGAATCACACACAGAATGGTTTGGGTTGGAAAGGACTTAAAAACCACCTAGTTCCGACCCCCTGCCATGGGCAGGGACACCTTAGAATCAAAGAATAGAATTACAGAACAGTTTGGGTTGGAAGGGACCTTCAAAGCTCATCTAGTCCAACGCCCTGCACTGAGCAGGGACTCCTGCACTAGATCAGGTTGCTCAGGCACACAGGAAGGGTCAAAACCCATCAGTGTCTTTCAGAACATGGCCCAGATTTTTGAGCCCAAGAAAGCGAGGGCAGGACTGGTCCCGCGGTGCTACTTGCAGAGCTCTTGTTCCATTCCCACTAAACCCAGTGCCTTCCACCACACTGCCAGCCTCCTTCCAAACACATCTGACAGCTTCTTCCACGGTTTGTAAAGTGACACCTGCTGAAGCTTCAGCTATTAGTGCAGATAATGGAGCCATCACACAGACAGCAATCGCGTTTCCTATCTTGTCAGAGTAATTTATTTTGCTGTTTAGGATAGGTTCTACCAAGCATAAATATTTATGTCTATGTGGATGTCAAATCCTTTAATTAGGAAATACATCTAGAACTGGGCTGGATTTAACTGAATCTTGGAGCTAGCTAGACATTTCCAAGACTTCAACTGTTTGTCGTATAAATGTATTGGACTGGACCTCTGTTGGGGTAAGTTTTCTGTAGGAAGAAGAATCTCTTGTCATTACTAAACGCACAAGTTGCTAACACTGCAGGACTAGCTACCTGCAGCTAGTAAACCTATAAAGCGCCTGGAGAAGGAGTAACAAACCAGAACGATGGATAGTGAGGTGTTGCCCTCCTTACAAGCCTCACTCCTGAGTGAAGCTGCTCTACCCAAAGCACAGCACAGCACGGCACGACCCAGCCAGGTCAAGAAGCCAGTTCAGTCACTGCAAATGTCACAGCATTCCACAAGAGCTAATTTTATTGACAAAAAGCTAAATCAGTGCAGGTGTGCTGCACTGCAGAGGCTTCCACCACTGCACTAAAGCTAGTCTGGATATCACTGCCAATTACTCCACATTTAGTTTGCTTGGGTACTGCTCGATGTGAGCGGCAAGAGCAAAAAAAATATCAGCAGCACCCAGCTAAAGTCCCAGTAAGGAACTTAGTCCTCTTCTCTTCACCCCTCTTTGCTATTTTACCACCTCCCTAAATAAGTATTTCATCCCATGTCTTTCCTTACAGCCTTTCTTAAAGCAGGAGTCATCAAGATATCTCCTATGTACAGCACACCCCATTTCACAAACCCTGGGCTCATCCTGCCCAACAAGAACAAGTCCTGGCCAGCTAAAGTCACTTCAGGCACTGCCAGGCATGGGTTAAAAGGAGAAACCAGAGGCAGCACATACTGCTTCACACAGCAACAAACTGCAGAGGAGTTCTTACCCTGCAGCAGCTGATAGAAAGCATAGTCTCCAGACCATCTAACACTACCCATCACTGATCTCCTCTTGACATCAAGCTGTTGACCACATCACTGTAAGTGCCGCCATCCAGCCAATTCCTTATCCACTGAGTGGTCCATCCATCAGCTCCATGTCTCTGCAGTTTAGAGACAGGGATGTCATGTGGGACACTCTCAAATGCCTCGCACAAGTCCAAGTAGATGATACCAGTCAAAAAATTCTTCCCCTATCCCCCAACGTCATGGCCCCAACACAGAGGCCACCAGATGTTTAGGCACAATTTGCCCTCAGTGAAGCCAGGGTGGCTTCAGCACCTGAACATTAGCGAAAGCATAATGGCCAATCTGTAGGTTGGTCAGGGAGGGGATCCTGCCCCTCTGCTGCGCTCTGGGGAGACCCCCCCTGCAGCCCTGATCCAGCTCTGGGGAACAGCACAAGAGGGACGTGGAGCTGCTGGAGCGAGGCCAGAGGAGGCCCCGGAGCTGCTGCGAGGGCTGGAGCAGCTCTGCTCTGGAGCCAGGCTGAGAGAGCTGGGCTGGGGCAGCTGGAGAAGAGAAGGCTCCTGAAGGGGACACCTTAGAGCAGCTCCAGGGCCTAAAGGGGCTCCAGGAAACCTGGAGAGGGGCTTTGGACAAGGAATCTAGGGACAGGACAAGGGAATGGCTTGAACCTGCCAGAGGGGAGACTGAGATGAGCTCTTAGGCAGAAGACCACCACCAAAATCATGATCTTACTCCTCTTTAAAGAAAAAAAAAGAATAATACATAAGCAAAGTCTCTAGAAAGCAGCACAGTGTGAGGCCTGTGTGTGATAAACCAACAGTAACTCTCGAGATGGCTAGCCAGCTCTGCAGAGGACAGAGTTTAGGGTTTAGAAGTGTCATATATCAAAAATCAGATCCCTCCTCTCAAGTCCAACCCTGCAAGGCTCAGAGCAGAGAGCTCAGCTGGAGATTTCGCAATGGCCAAGTTAGAAAATGACTTCATTTTGTGATGGTTTTGTGTTTGGGACACCTAATCTCTGGAAATTACATAAAACTATACTAAACACACTTCACACACTGTACTGAATATCCATCAAATGATAACAGCTGTCATCAGACTGCCCTGGTCTGAATTTGAACCTCAAAGCTCGCAATGAAATAGTGTTTATCAAAGATATATCTACAGAATACTCCAGACAGAGAAAGCTATCACTATGTAATCATGGTCTGTAAAAGAGCTGATGACTTCAGTATGCTTTTGCTACTCTTTAAATAACCCCCAATTCCTCTCTGGAGCATTAAAATCCATCCTTTGGAAAATAAAGGAGGATACAGTATTAGTAAAAATTTGGAGCACTGTGCTCAGTTCAGTTGTGTTTCTATTGACCGTCACACATTCAGAAGAACATTAGAGAAGTCTGGTCCTCCAGAGACCCCACCACGGCTGCAGAAGCAAACCTCTGCAGTTCTGTAAAGGCACCACTCTCCTGGTTTATTTAGCAGAGAGGGGGCTGTTTTTTTCCTTGTTACGGCCCTTTTGTGCTCCCAGATGTTTTAATTACTGAGGAAAAGGAGCGGATGATTCTGGCCATATGTCTCCATTCCGCACAAATAAAGACTGTCGCCAGCCCAGCTCAGTTCCGCAGAGCTGTAGATGATCCCACTGACACTAAAGCTGTCGGCCCCGATAAGCATCTTCAATCCTTCAGTGAGCATGATAATTCCAGGAACACCGAGACCGATATCCCATGAAAATATTCAATCTAGTAACAATTAGGCTCATATTGCTGCAAAATGGTACCTTAGGAATCTGGGTGCTCGCTTGATTGGAGCCTCGAGGACAAGCTGTAACTGGAGACACTGACGGGAACAAGCCAGGAGGAGAGAGCAGGTGAAATAGCCTCTTCGAAGCAGCAATTACTGCACCACGTGCTGATGTTGCTGTGGGCCACGTTTGCCTTTCTCTGGCCCATTCACAGAGTCTTGGGGTGCAACAACTTAATAAATAAAGGGATTTAGTTACAACTGTATTATAGCCTCTTTTGATTAATGCATGCAACATCAATTGTTTTTATTGCAGTGCATTTTGAAATAAACAATGGTCAGGCTCTCTTTGTGCTAGACAGCATGAAAACACAGTTGCAAACCTTCCCTTAGCAGCTTTCAGCCTAAATAAACAGCCTAATATATCCCCCAGAAAAGAATACCCAACCCCAGTAACTGCGGGTGGTTGCAAACAAGTTGTGAAAGCTGTTTAAGCAGAAAGGAGTAACTCAAGAGGGAAGGAATTAGCTAAGTGAACTGACAAGGAAGAGGGAGGCAGGGCAGGGCAGCCAGTGACAATGGGAGCCTGTGAGCGTCACCCCCCCTGCTTTTTACTGCATGAACACAGCATCAAAACCCCAACAGCCCTGAAGCCTCATGTTGCAGGCAGGAGTGGATGGGCCTCATGGCAGGCACTAGAGGACACAGAACAAGGATGCTTTTTGGTCAAATCAGAAGCTATTTCAAAAGCTGAAGTTCCAGGACAAAAAATTAAGATATTTGCAACTTAGATACACTCCGAATTTCCACAGTCAAACAAATAGGTCAGAACCTCAGCCAGCGTTTAAAACAGAAATACTTCTTTTTCAATTATTGTTTTGCCAAAAGCCTCAACATATCCCCTACAAGCTTGAGAGCTATAGAAATGGTTGTGAGCTGTAGCAATGGTTGTGAGCTACAGCAGTGGTTATGAGCTGTAGTAATGGTTGTGAGCTGTAGCAATGGTTATGAGCTATAGCAATGGTTATGAGCTATAGCAATGGTTATGATCTGTATCAATGGTTGCCATGAAGCAAGAAGCACTCTTTGGCACATTCTGCCAACACCACTTTTATCAGAAAACCCACAAAGCCCAAGAAAAGTGCAAGAGGACCAGTCAACCCACCAAAAAGTGATCCTGCTCCTGAGGACTCCCCTGGTTCTTATACTAATCCCCCAGGGATGGCAGAAGAAGAGCCCGTACGCTGCCACACCCGCCCTCACTGGCAGAAGACGGAGACAGGAGAACCCCTTCATCTGAGGTTGGGGACATCCTGATGGAAGGCTCCTCGCAAGAGCCCGTACGCTGCCACACCTGCCCTCACTGGCAGAAGATGGAGACAGGAGAACCCCTGCATCTGAGGTTGGGGACACCCTGATGGAAGGCTCCTCGTGGCCTCCAACCCTCTCAGAGCTGCACATCTTACAGATTGCTCACCCGTAATCAATTATGTCCTTTGTTCTTGCCTCCTGTTTTAACTCTGTGCCTGCTGAGTCACGTGTGGATCCTGATTCCCAGCGACAGTATAGAATCAAAAGGTCTATTTGATGTCACATACAAATAACACAGGACAGAAACATGAAGGTAGAAATTAAGAAATACTGAACAAAGAACAAGGAAAAATCCCGTAGCTCATCCACTCAACAATACTGTATTTGTTCTTGAGGTCATGACATTAGAGAATAACCAGCTGTAAAGAGTATGTACATATGGTACGTACTCAGTGGATGCACTGTCCAAAAACATCTATATGGACAGAGGATAGGAAACATCCGTTTGTTCTTTTCAGTGAACTTTTCCCCACCAACTCTTCTTTTCAGAGCCAGCTCCCTCCAAGATAACACACAAAGTAAACCAATCTGAGATTCTAGCACAAACCAGACCGTACACATGGTTTGGTGGGGCGAGCCAGGCTATCTAACACTGTCTCCCACGAGCAGAACGCATGATGTTGTTCTCACAGCCAATTATATGTCACTATAAATACCAGAGGATAAACCAAGATTCAGGAGGTCCTTGCTGAAGACGCAAAGACTTGCCTCTGAAAGACCCTAGCATATTACCTTCACCTAAGTCATCGGTAAGGACTGCCTGCAAAAGAACATTCTCTCAGCTCCCTTGTGCTGAACCACAGCTACGAGACACAGAGAAAAATCTGGGCATTTCTCTCATACAGGAAAGAGGAAGCATCCTTGAGAGATTCAAGATACTTCAAATAACAATTAAGACCATAACAATAACTGAGAAACTCATGGCTAAGAGAGCAATAACTCACACCTGACAGGAGGAGAAAGGCAAAAAAGTTTTATGCCAAAGAGGTACTATTCATCAGGAACTGTAGTGATAGGGCAAGGGGCGATAGGTTCAAACTTAAACAGTGGAGATGTAAGTTAGATATAAGGAAGAAATTCTTTACTGTGAAGGTGGTGGCACAGGGTGCCCAGAGAAGCTGTGGCTGCCCCATCCCTGGCAGTGTTCAAGGCCAGGTTGGACACAGGGGCTTGGAGCAACCTGCTCTAGTGGAAGGTGTCCTTGCCTGTGGCAGGGGATTGGAGCTGGAGGAGCTTTTAGGTCCTTTCCAACACAAACCAGGCTGGGATTCTATGATCCTGTAAGACCCTGTGCTGACTGCCAAGTGAGTGTGAACTTATGAGCTGTATCAGGTATTACCAATTAAAATCCTACCTTTGATATTGTAGAAGTGGTAAACCCAGAGAAAACACAAAAATCATCTGTGATCTTGTCTCCAGCCATGCAGCACTATTTTGTAACTATGAATGTTTTCAGCCACCACTAAACCAACCAAGTAGAGTATTTTTTCTGGAGCGTAAAACACCAGAATGCGAACTCTGGTTTGTACTTCCTGATACTGAGAATGGAGGACAGAGAATACAGAATGAGCAGCACTGAAACACTGCAAAGAAAACTGCTCCTGAGACATTTCTGACAACCAGAATAGAAAGCTCCAGCTGGGCTTTCCAGTTCCCTTTTGCCAAAAGAAGAGACTGAGCTAAGCATCTGATTTTAAGGCTTATCCAAAAAATAGCATATAATGAAAGAATTATTTTCTGCTGAGCTAAAGCGTAGGATGAAAAGTCTGCAAAGCTGAATCTTAACCTTAATGACAGTAACATTGCATCAAAAGTACATCTACTGACATCAGTAACTATGTAAGATTTAAGATTAGCTGAAGCAAGGTCAGAATCAGCATGTAGGTTCTGGACCCGGCATTGTTACAGACTCCCACAGTGATCTTGGGCAAAATCCATGTAGTGATGAAGTGATTCCATGGAGTGATTTTTAGGAGCCTTGAATTTTCGATGACTACATTAAGCAATCTGAAAGCAAGCAACCACAGAAATGATGTACTTAAAGTGCTCTGAAAACCCTGAGCTTAGCTTTTCTATGATTTAGATGTCTCGCCTTTTAAAAAATTATCATCATTACAATGATGGCCATTTTCATAGCAGCAGCATCCTTCTTTAATTCTTTACTAAAAGCAAATTACTTTGAGATTCTCAGGAGGCGATGCAGAAGCTTAAAATTATATTTAATTTACCAGTCCTTCCTCAGATGTATCAATTCTCATTAATGTAGACTGGAGAGACAGACAGGGGATGGAGCACTTCGCTCCAAGGAAAAGCAAGCACATCGTAAGAAAAATAAGTCATGTTCCTTTTCTGTTGATGTCCGAAGTCATGAGAAGCTTCCCCCCATTCAGCTATGAGTGCTCAGGATACATTTGTACCCACTTGTTAAAGAATATGTTTAAATGCACATATTTATGTTTATGGCATGTTTCCTGCTATAAATTGCTGGCACTCACAGACTTGGAGATTATGTGATTGTACCTGCACAAAACTTACAGATTTACCTTTCAGCATCATTATTACGGGTTATTTCTAAAGAGCAGTTATGAGCCAGTGGAGTGAACCCCCAGTTGTGAGAGCAAGCATATTGCAGGTGAAGTTCACTGTGCTTCCAAAACCCAGGATTAGTGGGACACATACTGGGTCCATAAGATGAAGATAGGTAAGGGACAGACATTGTCTTCCCAGGTAAAGTTCAGGTCCAAAGGCTGGGAGCCAGTGAAAATGAACATACTATGGTCTTTGTGCAAACCTGCAACAAACCATATGAGCTTGATGAAAATACCTTTGAAATACCTTCAGTCATTCATACTTGTGCATGTATCCTAGCACACGTGAGGATGGATGATGCCTTCACTAGCAATGGTACTTATTCCCATTCTGCCATCTCTCCATGACACCTCCTGATGTCATGAAATTGCAATACGTATTTCACCTAGCTCAGAATTTGTATATAAGGATGTTTTCAAATCTAGAAATGAAACCATCTAAAAAACCACCATCTGCCATCAATGGTACATCACTAACATCCATCCTGTGGGATGCAGAGAAAGAAGGACCAAATGATTGTTGCCACAGGGGGATTTTTACTCCTACAGCAACTGTAGTCAAAGATCATAAAAGAGGTAACTGCCATCTTAGTAACAGACTAAATTCTCTGGCCTTAAAATCTCAAGACACTTTACATGTAACTTACCCCAAAAGACTTTGAAAAGTTTGGAGGCATGAGGAACATTTTTCATCTGAACTAAAGAACAGTACAAGGAAAATCTGTTAATACTATGAAAAGAAACATATGATGGACCCTGAGAACAATATTCCCACCTTCCCAGCAGTGTAAAGGGGGTTTTGTTTAGTTTTGGGGGGAGTTTTTCTTTAAACTGCTTTCCTCTTGCCAAGATTTTATCCCATAATTTGAACTACATCTCACGGGAGTATTGAGCGTAATACAAACAAAGTAACTGTGCTTTTGATGAGCAAACAACTTCAAAGAGCACGAGCATGTTTATCTTGAACACAGGGTTCCCACCAGAGCACAGATGAACCAAGTTCAATTTCCAACAGGACATCTCTCTGCCAGAGCTCAGCCACAAGCATTTATGAGGGGTGGGGGGAAGTTTTATCATCAAATCCATATTCGAGTCATCATTTTTTCTGTGTTTAAAGTATGTTCCAGGATGCCACTGGGAGCAGAGTGGATGTGGCTTTCTCTTCAACAAACAATAGCTGCCTTCAAGAGGAAGTCTCTCAGGAAACAGCCCTTAAAGCTTGCAATGTATTGTGCCTAACACCTGCCAGTCTGCATGGACCCCACCTTGCCTACAGCTCTGTGAAGTGACTCAAACGTAGGTCTACTCTCAGTCCTTGGGGGGTTAGCTTTGAACCCAAAGCTCGCTAATACACATTCAAATAAAAGACATTTTCTATTTCCATCAGCCTAAAATCTCTTTATTACAAGACCAACAAATGAAATCTCAATAAAGCACAGAAAAAAAAGTATTTACATGTCTCCAGAGAAAGGAAATGTGAATTATGAGTTAAGAAATTGATGTCCGTCTAAGCAAGCCTCTCCCATAGCCCTGTTCTACGGCCCATCCTTTCTGGGGTAGCAACAGGTTTCAGAAAGTTAATACAGAAGCAGCCATTCATGGAATTACCTCCAACAGTAGACTCACAGACATGGATTGCCCTACTCATACTATCAACTATTTCTTTGCATAGTGGAGGAATAGTAGTAAGAGTTGAGACTGTTCTCATCCTCTGATCTGAACAAAGACTGCAGATGTGTAATGTTACTCCATTAGTGCAATGCTGCAAAAGGTAGTAAGAGGTCTGTGTCACCAGGACAGGCAAATGAATACCATGATCAAATGGATCTTCTCAAAGGGTTTGCTATGCTTCAGTCCCAAAACGCCTCACTCTAAAGAGGCAGGTGCAAGTATCTCACGAATTCATGAGGAAGCTGAAATTGTGTGAGAAGCTGATGGCAAGAAGCTGGTTTAATTATTCTCCAACTCGCTGACTCCACCTTACTCAGAATATATTAAATAAAATGTATGGATGCTGGAGACTAGAATGCTGCAGTTCATAACTACAATTAACCACTATTAATTAATAGCTGAAAGATAAATGAGCCATGGGATCCATTTATTCCTGGGTTGGAAGTATTTAAATTCACAGAAGGATGCCAACCCATTTTTCACAGCAGTGAATTAAAGGAAGTGTGAATCAAAGCTCACTGCTGTAAGATGCAGGAGACATTTTCAGATCTGTTTGGTTCTCATCATTTAACTGGTGAAAGAAGAGATAATGACAGATGCACTGAAATTTCACTATGAGAACAAATAGAAAATGATAGTGTTTCCCATTCAGAGAGATAGGATCTAGGAATCAGACTTCCCTTCTTACGCATTTCCAGCTCTTCAAGGTAGACAAGGAAGATGGATTTCCCTGAAGCTGTACAAGGCAGATGTTACTCTGCTCTCCACTTACCTGGAGTCCAGAGTGCAGAAGTACTCCTGGCCAGCCCCAAATCTGTTCAGTGTGCGAGCAGCACATTTGAGCAAACATTCATGGTCTTGCTTGCATCTCGTTTGTACCAAGGACATACCCTGCCCCACGTGGAGTCTTACAATACAGTCAAGACTGGCTCTATTCACAGAATTAGGGTTGGAAGGGACCTCTGGAGATCATCTAGTCCAACCCCCATTATCTACTTTGTATTGTCTACTTATGCTTGGAAAATCCCATCCAAGGCTTGCCATAGAACACTTGGGTACTTTCCCTGGCTTCTCCAGAAGAGTTAAAATGTGACTTTTTTCAGACTGCGTTGTAAGATAACAATGTTCTTTCCAGAACTGTAAGGAAGATTGTCATTTAAGCCTCAGCAGAGCAATGATTACTATCATTATCAGCAATTGATTTGACAGCAGCCTGAGGCTTGCATAGGTTAGGAAAGCAGAGCCCAACTCCCTGTGCAGGAAAAGCGGAGTGAGGTTGTCACATCCCCCAGCTTATGACAGAAAGGAAAGTCTGCCCAGAGAATTACCTGGTGATAATCTACAAGATTTCGTTTCTATTCTATGACTTAGAACAGCATTAAAATGAATAAATGAGACTCTGTATTACTGCGATAATGTAAGTTCTAAAGTGGAGAAATGATTGAACCTTGGAAGGTCTGAAATTTGGATCCTCTCCTACATTTTCATTTCAAAGGCTAGCTTTCCTAAACATGGGAATGAAGGTGCTATGGAACCTCCAGTATTCCTTCACTTGATTTTCCTTCCCCACTAAGATGAAAGTAAAATTTGTCAAGGGGAAAAGGTAAAGCAGAAATTTCCAATGCAATTTTTACAAGAGAAACTAGAAATACTTTCTGTTGTTAATACAAAGCATTTTAATACCACCGGTTAAGAACCGATTTATATTCCATTCAACACCAAAGTGCATCTTCTTCAAACATTGTGAAGCCTCACGGGAGCTGGAGTTCAGTGCACGTGGCCTCCATTCTCCTGTAAGGACCATGTTGTACCTCCCTTGCCCTCAGCACAAATCTCCTGAACACGTTTGTTTCTAAAGCTTCATTCTGGAAAAGGATCTCCAAAACCTCACCAAAGCAGGACCTCCTGCAAGGTTTATAGCATCTCCTGCTTCATTTTGAGATCAGAAACAACAGAAACAACACAGTATTTTGACACTTCCAATACTGCAGTAACAAGAAAGATGAAATCGGAAGGTGGTTATGGATCAATATTGATAACTTTTTCTTACCTGGAAACTTCAGCACAAAATCAAAATGAAGAATGGAGATAGTTCTTCCTGCAAGAAAGTCCTTGACATCACAGGACCTTCTCAGCATCTAAGAATTTTGTGGTGGTAAAACACATCAATGATAAAGCCTTTGAGAAGCCAGGACATAGTTTTCCCTCATACAAAACTGTCATTGATTCCAAATAATCTTAATGCGACTTACTATGCAGTGATAAACGACTTCAGTATTCCCCAATAATACACAGATGTTATCACTTCATGCAGGAAGTACCCAAGCTGCTCATTTGCTATTTGTATGCAAAGAAAAGTGAGGAATATGCATTTAATTACTGGTGTGAATCCTCAAAAGGGTATGATTTCATTGATGCTACAGTCATTGTACAGTGCATTCTCTCCCACATAAAAAAATACATCAAAAAACAGCACACCCACCCCCCTCCCAAATTCATAACTGAAAGAGGAATTATTTTGTCAGGGATTATTTTTCTATTAAAAAGAAAAAAGCAGAAATGAAAAAGAAATCACATTTCACTATTATTTCTTTAGCGGGTTTAAGACACAACAAGAAGCACGTGGTTAAAGTAAAGCCTAAGGCTGCCTCTGTGGCAGGTCAGGGAGGGGATCCTGTCCCTCTGCTGCGCTCTGGGGAGACCCCCCCTGAGTCCTGATCCAGCTCTGGGGCAACAGCACAAGAGGGACGTGGAGCTGCTGGAGCGAGGCCAGAGGAGGCCCCGGAGCTGCTGCGAGGGCTGGAGCAGCTCTGCTCTGGAGCCAGGCTGAGAGAGCTGGGCTGGGGCAGCTGGAGAAGAGAAGGCTCCTCAAGGGGACACCTTAGAGCAGCTCCAGGGCCTAAAGGGGCTCCAGGAAACCTGGAGAGGGGCTCTGGACAAGCGATGTAGGGACAGGACAAGGGGAATGGCTTGAACCTGCCAGAGGGGAGACTGAGATGAGCTCTGAGGCAGAAGCTCTTCCCTGTGAGGGTGCTGAGGCGCTGGCACAGGGTGCCCAGAGAAGCTGTGGCTGCCCCATCCCTGGCAGTGTTCAAGGCCGGGTTGGACACAGGGGCTTGGAGCAACCTGCTCTA
>NW_009937811.1:57811-91226 GCF_000696875.1 Nestor notabilis
CGTGGCAGGGGTTGGAACTGGGTGAGCTTTAAGGTCCCTTCAACCCAAACCAGGCTGGGATTCCATGATTCTGTGAAATGACTCTGTTTCCAGGCCTGGCACTCCAGCAGGCACCCTGAAAGCAAGACTTCTGGCAGGCTGAAGAACTAAACATGTGAAGATGTAGCTCTACTTTTTGAACTATGCTTTCATTCTTTCCTGAATACCTGTTGTACCCACAAATACTTTGGCTTAGCACATGGTGGGTTTTCTGCAGATGGGTACAGGCTGAACATGCTAGAGAGGGGTTTTGCTACTCTTATTCCTGCGCTTTGCTGTAGGGCTGCACAAGGAATGCAAGGGGCATCCCTGCTGGAGCATGGGAGAAGGGAACAGGCACTAAATGGAGTTGCAGTGTGGTTGGACCCTGTACACAGCTACTGTAGGCCAGGACAGCCCCACTGTTGTGCTCAGGAGGTGCCGCTCCTCTTGGTTTGGGCCAAGCTAACACCCGCTGGCAAGAGTGCAGGTCTTCAGGGCAGACGTGGGCTCTCAGCAGAACAGATCTTGCTAAATTTGGGCTCCGTGGAGCTGTGTCTGGCACCTCCATGTAGCCCATCTTGCAGGAAGGATTCAGCTGAAGAGACTGGGAAGCTCTGTTCTAGTGAAGCCAAAAGGTCCCTGTGTAGGTAAGGAAGCTAAAGAAAGTGCCTGATAGTGCTTCCCTGTGCCCATAAATCTTAACTATCTTAGGCCAAATTCTGCCACCTTGGTTGGAGGCGGAGGCTGGAATTACTTTTCCTAGTGAAATCAGAATACATTGATTTATAGCCTCTAACCCCACAAGAAACAGCAAATATCAGTTATTGTTTCTAGAACTGTATTGTTGGAGCTTGTCTCTCCTCTGATCCAGAGTCAGTGAAGCTCCACTTCTACGCTGCAAGAAGAAATGCAGACTAATAACATTACAGATCCTTAACCTGGAATACAATTCTTGTCTCAAAACACCCAAGACAAGACAATGTTAAAAGGACACAACTGAACACTCTGGTGTTCATTTCTAACCTCATTGCCTTACCTCCAGTAGCACAACCAAATGTAATTACAGCCAGCAGCAAAAGGAAAATCAAGATCACAGGCTCAATCCTGATTAAAATAAATAAATACAGAAAATATAGAAAGCATATGGGCACTGAAGAGCAGCATATGGATCACGTCCTGAAGTACAAGGCCTACCATATGCTTACAGAGGCTGGTTCAAAGGAAAACCTCACTCCCTCCTCCCAATGCCTTTGGCTAGGTCACGAATCAGCTGCCTCCCAACATCTTGTGCCATTGGGCAAGTTTGCTTTTGAATAATGAAGCAAGTTTCAACTCAGCATGGGAAGAATCCCAGGTAGAAAATGGACAGATGGTTGGTCCTAGTTAAGCAGGCAGAGACTGAGATGCAGCATTCCCCTTTGCCTTCCCTCAGACCAACCCTTACACTGTGTCCTACACCAGCTGTATGTATCTAACCCTCTTTACCTCCTGTTTCCTTAAGAAAATACTTCTTAATTTTCCTGACCTCTTGTGCTGACCTGCCAGCCTGCAGGGAATGTTAATGAGCTGTTAACATTGCTTGGGATATGGCATTCAACCAGTTTGTGGAGTTCTTTAGCCTCTTCCTACCGAAGCCCCTGTTTTTTCATGCTTCACTGGCCCTAACCAACCCCATCTGCCTGTAGATGTCTAGCATATGTTATGTGCCTGGCATTGCCCTGCAGGAAATGATGCCTTGCAGCTCTTTCAGTGTCTGGCATATGATAAGGACAATTTAGATAGCAATCAAGGAACAGGATTGCTCAAGTGTGGGGCTAGAAGAGGAAGAAGGAGACAGTGATGACTGGACCCAAAAGAGAGGATTTCCTGCCGTACTGCAACTGCAGAGATGAAGGGAAGAGATAGACTGTCCTAGATGAATGCAAAGCTAACACCGGGAACTTAAAAGTACCAGGAAACACTAAAGTCTGCACTGCTGTGTGAATTCCACAGACATCATACATGAAACGTATGTATAATTATCAGTGTGTCAGTGTGATCAAGGGGAGCAAAGACAAAAGCTCCCTGCTCAGGGAGACTCCAACAGATTGGGCCAGGGAACCACGCTGGGACTTGGCTTTTCCTGCGCACAGGAGCAGTGTGCGCTCCGGGCTAGTGGCTGCTGCTGACAGCAGCACTGGTGATAGCCAGCTGCGGGACCACCACATCCCAGCACCCCAGCCAGCAGCCCTGGGGTGAGGGCTGACACAGGAGCTGACCATATGTCCAAGAGAGAGCAGGGGCAGGGAGGACTCTGAGAGCACAGCCTGTCCAGTGCTGCTCTCCTGTCTGCCTGCCTCTGGCTTTTGCCTCAAGGCAGCATTAATTTTCACTTTACACACCATGGCAGAACTGGGGTGTTTGGGTCAGTCTTCCCTACCAGGAATGGCTTCCACTTCAGGTTACTGCAGGACTGTCAAATCCGGGTGATCAAAAATCATGGCTCAGGACTTCAAGGTCACAAAGCTATTCTTAAAAAAAAATAAATACATTAAAATACCAATTTTCAGCTAAGTCACGTGTCTTCTTTTCAAGTTTTAAATCATTATTTTTGCTCAAGTTCCTAATTTTCTTTTCCACCTGGGCAGATCAGATATTCACCTAATTCTAGAAATGACATGAACTGTGGCTTTAGGAAGAGTACTGAGAAAACCCATGCAGAAGTGACGTTTAGCTACACCACTGCCTAGTTTTTATGACAACATTAATGTTATAATGAGAAAACTTGCATTTCCTGCCTTATGCTGTGTATTCAAATTTAAATGTGCATTAACATAGGGAAGTTATTTGTGTTTCCTTGTTCATTTTGGAGTTGTTCTTTTAAAAAAAAGACAGAGATGGACAAGTAAGGACAGAAGTGGAAAAGCTGAAAGCTGCAAACTGAATCATTCTTGTGTTACCAAAAAACCCCAAACCAAAAATTACCAACTGCTCAAAGTTTCAAGTTGCCATAGCTAAAACCAGGAAGAAGTGTCATATTGTTGACTTTTGAATCTTGAAGAGAAATTCAGAGAACCAGCCTTCAGAATACAGCTTCACACTCCACACTGGCTCTACACTTCAGCTCCTTCCCAGTGCTGTGCTCGGCACTTAATTCTTCTCTCATGACAAATAACTCCACGATACAAGGTACTCCTCAAGCATGCAGAACAATACCCATTCCTCTTCACAGACAGATTCCCCTTCTCCACATCATCCCACACAGCCCACCAGGTTGCCTTCACATGCCAAAGTTTTGCAAAAGACAAAAAGAAAACCTCTAAGAGAGCCAACAAAAACAAGGTGTGGTAACAGAAGGTGCCTTACAGCTTTAGTGCCATGGAAATTCATCCCTTAGGAAAGGTAACACTAGTGCAGAGCTTAGCATTTTGACATGAAGTTCACTGATTTATCACTTTCCCCTTTGGGATCAGGTCTCCCACAGACTTCAAGTTGTTTCACAAAACATATTATTCTCTTATTTATGAAACTGGATAGCATAAAATCGTACAAACCTGACCAATTCCTGTTTCATAGAATCACAGAATGGTTTGGGTTGGAAAGGACCTTAAGATCATCTATTTGCAACCCCCTGCCATGTGCAGGGACGCCTCACACTATTCCTGTCGCCCAGGGCTCCATCCAACCTGGCCTTGAACACTGCCAGGGATGGAGCATTTACCACTTCTCTGGGCACCCTGTGCCAGCACCTCAGCACCCTCACAGGGAAGAGCTTCTTCCTTATATCTAACCCGAACTTCCCCTGTTTCAGTTTGAACCCATCACCCCTTGTCCTAGCACTCCAGTCCCTGATGAAGAGTCCCTCTCCAGCATCCTTGTAGCCTCCTTCAGATGCTGAAAGGCTGCTCTGAGGACTTTTACTAGAAATAGCTGTTAGGATAATATGTTTTAATACACTGGTATATGATACATAACGACCTGATGTCCATTTCTTGCACAGATCAAGACTCTAGACAAATCCTGGTTACCAGTAACACGCCATTAATTGGAAAAGTAGTCAGAAGTGATAAAATTAATGCAGAATGTATGAATTTCAAAAGGCCCATCCCAATTTTTACCTTAAAATCTACCTAAAATATACTGAAAGCATAGGAAATGATGCTAAGTCTAACATCTGTCAGCTCTATGGAACTTACACCCTTGAAAGGTATTCAGAAGGTGTTCACTTTCTGTTAGTAAACAAAAAAAGCATTTATTAAATGAAGTATTTCAGATTAATTTTCCAGCAAAAGTTAGATTTATATTTAAAAATAAAAGGATTCTTGTGAAAGATTTGGCTAAATACATATAATCTTAACTGTGACTGACAAGCTCATTCTTTTTTGTCTTTTTTTGACTGTTAGCAGTTATAATTTTTCACTTATTAGCTTCCCTAAGTTTAGACAAGAAAAAAATAAACTTGTCATTTACTTGAAGTTATCAAATAGCTTGGTTTAGACCTAAAATCCATGTGTGATTGGATAAACTTTGCTGCTTGCTCCCAGTGAAGACACTGTCAAATTTAAAGGAAGGAGGTATGAAGCAACAGTGAGCGATCTGGAGTTCTGGTTGTTCTTTTCAGTTCTATTGCAGGTTTGTTGTATAACCTTGTAGGAACAAAACATTCACCTTGTCATAAAATCCAAATCCTAACTCATCTACCAAACAGGCTATTTCAATGGCTAATTGAATCGACTTTCAGGTCCTCAAAAGGTAGCAGAAAGGCATGAGTATTGGTAACTTTTAGCTTGCACTTGGATGCCCCTGCACTCTGGAGGTGTGAGCACCCACATGCACCTACTGCAGCAAAGCACAGAGGTTCAAGTGTCAGATGGAATGCAAAAATGTAAAAAAACATGCCTGTAAGGTAGAGGCATAGGAAAATAAGCATCTAACTGAGTGAAAGCAGCAACAAGCATTGGAAGATGTCCACAAGGAAATGCTGTTCAATTGGAGGCTCAATTCAAACCATACAGATCTACTAAATCGAGTAGGTTTGTCAGTGAAACTTCAGTTCCTGGCTGTGCAGGTGAGTGGATCAAAGCAAGAGCAGTCCTGTAGCTCGTACTCTGATGTGGATTCCTGTAGCTCATACTCTGAAGTGGATTTCAAAAGTTTGAAGCTTGCATCAAGAAATCATTAAGTAACTGCAAAAATCTGGGGGGGATGACAGGCAAGCTCCTCCCAAATGAAGATCACACTGATGAAGGAAAAACCATCCGTTGTTAATAATGTTCTCGTGGAAGGTGGAAGATTTGTCAAAGATGCCAATTAATTCTCATACATTAATGTGTGTGCATGTGCGGGGAGCGCAGCACGTCTCGCGTAATTCTGGTTAGGAAGAAGCACTGGGCAGGAGCCAGACCTGGATTATCTCAAACTGATAGAGAGAGCACACACGTGTTTAGAGAGAAGAACGAGTGCCAAATATGCAGCTTCTCGCTCCCATAAAACATAAGGTGTTTTATTTCTGCATCAGATGTTTCAAACACAATTGACTTCTATTGAGTTTCAATGTAAACCACTTTGCTTTCCTAATGTAGCATGAACTTTAACTGTGGCCATTTCAGAGCCATTACATGGATACTGTATTACCAAACAGAAGATTCACATTTGCTGTCTTTCAGAAAGTCTTTTTTCTCTTTCTCCTTTCTGTCTCTCCCTGTCTGAAACCAGGACTTTTTTCCAGCTTTCCAGCTCTTCCTCACTTATATCCATGCATATGTTCCTGGGATTTTCAAAACTAATTATTATAAATACTATATCCTTGTCAGTAGATTCCCAAACAGACAGTTGGCATCTTTTTGTTTTACAGGATGCAAATAAAAGAACCAACATAGCATGCTACCTAGAAGGTATTTACTGGCTTACAGTAAGAGAAGCATCAAGAAGAGACTTTCCTTTCCATCACCAAGGTCAGCTCATCTAGTGCTATTTGCAGTGGCAGTGCAGCTGTGTTAAAATACTTCTGGCAGAAGACTTGTTCTACATTCACAATTACTGGAATATGTATCAGATTGCATTACGGATCAAAAGGCAGGTGATGAGAGAGGCTGCTGATTAGTTGGCTACTTCTGGCTGACAGGCTAGAACTTGATCACAGGTTTTCTAACAGCAAATTAAAGGTAAAGCCAAGGAAAAGTCAGAAATTGCAGCTGGCAAAGGGTCACGGGACTCTCTTGTTCAGTTTTGATTCATAAGCAAGTTTGCACAGCCTGAGTTCCAGGTTTGCAACCCAAAACCTGACAAGAGAAGGCTGAATGCCCTGTTTCATGTCAGCAAAAAAGTGCTGCACATCCCTTGTGAGCAGCAGTCACTTCAGGCTCAGGGCTGCAAACTGAACTCTTCAGGCCAAGGTTTGCAGTTTGCATTTGCCTGCTCCAACTAATCCCATTCCTTCTTCAAGTAACCACAGAGAAACAGAGCTATAATGAACTTCTACAAGGCCCCATCTTAGGAAAAACAAAGGGGGTTGGGGGGGGGCAGAGATGAATTACACAAAACCTTATCTGGAAAACTGTCACTGCACCTTCCATCCAACCTGCCATCCTTTCCTTTACAACAGAGGCATTTGCCTGCTCCAACTAATCCCATTCCTTCTTCAAGTAACCACAGAGAAACAGAGCTATAATGAACTTCTACAAGGCCCCATCTTAGGAAAAACAAAGGGGGTTGGGGGGGGGCAGAGATGAATTACACAAAACCTTATCTGGAAAACTGTCACTGCACCTTCCATCCAACCTGCCATCCTTTCCTTTACAACAGAGCTCCCGGGAAGTGCCACCACCCTCTGACAGGGGTGGCCACAGCACCCCCAGGTTGGCTTGTGTGCCTTTGCTCCGGTTTTCCCAAGCCATGCCTCTGTGTCCTGCCTGTTGCCAGGCTTGTTTGCCCAGAGGACGTGAGCACGTACACCCACACCAGCAACGCTCCATCCCAACAATCCTACAATGCAATTATTTCTCAGCCTCAGCTGCCAGAACCTTTTCAAGGATCTCCAAATCAGCCAGTTGATCCAGAACTGACCAGAAAGCGACCTGAAGGCATTCAGGAGCAAACAAGACCTCTTGAGTAGTACTTAGAGCATCTTAAGAGGAAGGAAGAGCTGCCAGTGGAAAACTACATGCTGTGTTCTTGCCCTCTGAACCAGGCTCTTCCAATGTAGTCCAAACCAGAAGAGGAAAATGATGCCCTGTCTTAGGAGTCTGCACCAGCTGCAAGAGCAAACAAGCGAACCCACTGCGCACAATGGATGAGGTGTGAAATTAGTTCTGTCATCTCCACACCCCCACCACGGTGAACCAGCCTTCCTGAGGGTTCAGCTGATCAGAACTTCCAGTTGTTTAACTTGACGTCAAAGCAAGAGCACGCAGGACCCTGCCCCACTCCTCTCCATTGGGCGAAGCGGCCAAAGGAAAACTGAGGCTACACAGACCCACCGGGAGCAGAGATGAAGACATGGGGGGGGGCAAGAAATGACCCCTTCCCCTTTCGCTGCTGCTCGTGGGTTCTCATTAGGAATCTGGCAGTGCCACCCACTCCGCGGGAAGGCCACATCATTACCGCTGGCATCAGAAGCAAGCCGACTGCAAGCTGCAGGAGCGGCTGCCCAGCTGGCACAGCCTCCCCTCCGCGCTTGGCCCAGGCAACACAACAGATGTCTGAAGCGCTGGTGTTTCTTTTCCTATCCCTACCCCCTCTTCACATGACCTTCTGCCAGAGATTACATGTACAAGTGCCAAGGTAAAGGTTCTTAATGGGTCAAAGAAACATCCTTAAGAGGATATTTCTTTTAAACATCTCTACTTTTAACCGGTACGTTGAGGCTGTGAACGAGCGTACAGACTTGTGAGGGACCAGAGAAATGCAGAACCATTCAGCTGTAATTATAGTAATCTAGTATAGTCAGTGCAAAAAAACAATGGCCTTTCCTCTCTTGTTATTCGGAATCATTTGTAGATGTTCATGTTTTAATCATATTTTCCACATGAATCAATATGAGAGAGGGAACGACAGAGAGATAATTATGTGCACTGAACAAATCTTCTACCTAAGTGAGGTTGGGCTGGGGAGGGCTGCGGGTAATTAATGAAGCGCTGCCACACACTTGTCAAGTACAACCAGCTCTTTAAGGGCAAGCCATCATTTCAGATTGTGAGCTCACGGAAATTTAACCAAATTGGAAAGAAAACAATAAAGTTTTGTGCCATCTCTTGCAGCACAAGCTTCCAAGGAGCAAGCAAAGGAGGTCTGCACGTGGAATGCAAAACTTGCCAGTGTCTGGTTGTGTTGTGAATGCAAAGCGCAGCCTTGGCTCTCATGCAAAGGGTGACCAACAGGCATCATCTTCCCAGAGAGACATGGAATTAAAGCAAGTTTTACAACGGCATGGCTGAAATGCTCAATGTTTATTCCAACTCATCTTTCTCTCTCAGAAAGTCTCTTCACTCACACCAAGGAAAATAAACTAAAATCTCCAAGAGCTGAGAGGGATTTTTAAGGATGCACGTTTGAGCAGCACCTGCCCCAGACCTGCTCTGGGTACGGACCTGAGTCGGGAAGAAAACATGCCAAACTAGACAGACAGAAAAGCTTTCCTTTTTCATACAGCTCCTTGAGCAAAAGAGAGAAGCAAAACTCTGGTCTCCCAAACTCACAGGCAGCACCCCAAGCCCTGGGCTTTCCAACACCTCCCTGTTAAATTCAACTTGGAGCATTTAAATGAATGTTACAATCACTCTGGTGCAGCAGTCATCTAGCTTGAGTTATAATCCACTACCAGCACAATGTGCCAAAAGCACCTCCCTGTCTCTCTTTCCACACTAGTTCTCCTATTTCTCAGCATTTAAATACCCCCTTGTTCTTTCTGGGCATTCATTGTGCAACACAATTTATTCCTGCAACACATCATTACAGCGGGAGAAGTGTGAGAGGAGGTGGGGACAGAAGACAAGTAGAGGTGTGAATGGGTGGTAACACACTATGTGCTACAGTGAGACCCCAGTCAACACCTTCAGGTTTCAAAAGAAGGGGGAAAGGTGGGGAAGAGAAAGAAACGTATCTTCATGTGCTTAAGTTCCCCGAGCGCTGGGGAGCTCTTGTGTCAAGCAGACACTGTCTTACAGAGGGGTACCCGCAACACGCATCAGCCAGCCACAAATAAAAGGCAGATCTGTCCATATGCCAGCATTAGCACTCCATCACCTGTCCCTTACACTCATGCAGTTTATCTCCTTTCTTTTTGCAAAGCTTCTTTCTCCCAAAGAAGGAAATAGATGGGGGGAGCCCCCACCATTTCACACATGCATCCAAAATAGCATTCCCAGGCACAAGATAAAGACACTAAACAACCATATGGAAAACCTCTTACATTTTTACATTCATAGTTTTTCAAAGCCATTTTTTAGCATTATTTTTCCATACAAAACGTTCAATAAGAACATTCATTCTACTGGGGCGTGGGGTGAGATTTAAAGGGCCCCAAATTGTCTCTTGCCAACCATTTTAAAACCATCCAGGGAGAAAATGCAGCTTAATACAATGGCTACAGATTCAGTGAAACATTTGTACAGAAACAGTGGACCACAAACCATCAGTTCTGATGAAACTCCACCATTACTGACTTCACTGAGGCTACAGCTTCATCCATAAACCCCACAAAAAGCAGCAAAGGAAAAGCTGTGATGGAAAAGTAGGCAGGAAAAAAAATAATTTAAAAAAGTTTAGAATTATTCAGTGTATTAAACAAACCCCACCCAAGCAGCCAGTGCTGGACCTAATCCAAAGGGACATGGACAGGCTTGAGAGGGGTCCATGCAAACCTCATGAGGGGCAACACAGCCAAGTGCAGGGTCCTGCATGTGGGTCCGGGCAGTCCCCAGCATCAACACAGGCAGGGGGATGGAGGGGTTGAGAGCAGCCCTGAGGAGAAGGACTCGGGGTACTGGTGGGTTAAGGACTGGCCATGCCCTGTCAATGTGCACTTGCATCTTGGGCTGCAGTCAGAGGAGTGTGGCAGCAGGCCAAGGGAGGTGATTCTGCCTCTCTGCTCTGCTCTGGGAGCCCCCCTAGCAGTCCTGTGTCCAGCTCTGGAGTCCTCAGCACAGGAAAGACATGGACCTGTTGGAGAGGGGCCAGAGGAGGCCATAGCAATGATCAGATGGATGGAGCATACCTCTTCTGTGAGGAAGGGCTGAGAAGATACAACAGGAACAGCTCCTTACATGTGATGGATGAGAGAGAATCAAGGAAGAATGGATTAAACGGAGCATAATTTTTATGCTCAGTTTGACAAACAGCCATCTCCAGCAAGATCAGGAGAAACTGCATCCAGCAGTAACTAAAAACAAGGCCTGGGTTCCCAACAGACTTATTTCCTGGGAGATTCTCTTTTATGAAAATTTCTACAGCTGTATCTATTTAGTTTTAGCCTCACTGAAGTCTACTGTTATCATTCAGCTGCTTTGTAAGTGGGTCACCCTCAGGAGACAGCACAAAATGCATTTCACACTTCCAGAATCACGGAGGGAACCACTTTCCTCCGTTCTGCACATGAGCAGTTTTCTGCAATCACTGCAGAATGGTTTGTTTTCTTGTGTTCTCTTTTCCTCCTGTAGACACTTCTTCCCACCCCTGCTCTTCCTGTGGATCATACAGCCACATGCTTCCTTGCTCACTGCTGTGCCTTCAACAGGTATTTTTTCTTAAATGTGGGAATTCTTCCTTTCCAATTAGGCCATCGTCCAACCTTTATAGAATACACCTTACATGAGCAGGTGCTTCACATTGAGCACAGATGCCCAGAAATCCATAAGCCGACACATTTGGGTAAGAGACCTTGCCAGCTCAAGCCTCCTCATTACATCTCAATTCCATCCTAATGCTGCAGAAATGAAGCAAACAGACCTTCTCACAGAGTCTCAGCACTTCTGTAGCAGCCAGGAATGGCTATGACTTCTTTTGACATGGTCAAAAAAATAAGCAAATCCAGTATATTAAGAATAAATGATAGCCAGGTCCTGTTCTCAAACAGGAATCTCCTGGCAACAGATAATGAATGCTTTCCAGGTCTGATCATTAGAAATGTGTCTGTGCAAAGGAGGAAAAGAAGGCACGTGTTCACTTGTACCTGCAAGTTGAGCAACAGTCAGTTGCAAGTCAGACATCGATGGCTTGTACACAGCGTACATCTTTGAGTGCCAAAGATGTAGTAGACAATTCTGGCCAAATACAACTGGAAGCAATGTTGAGGCTCATGCAGGTACCCACACCGATCTGCTGGCACGTTCATTTCGGAGCGAGCCAGGACCACATCACCCATTTCTCATTACAAACACTATTCTGGTACTTGCAAAGGCAAGTGTTGAATTTGTGTAGTTTCCGAATTTCGGGGAACCTGTTCACACACCTACCATGCAATCTCTCCTGCGAGTAACGCTGCAGCAACAGCAGCCCTCAGCGTTGGTGTGGGTGCAGCTGGAGGAGAGAGCACGTGGACTTATGGGTGACCTGGTGCCTTTAGTGCTTTAAATTCAGCACTGCTGGAATGTCTGAGCTACATCAAGAGGAGGTGGATGTAGGGACAGAGCTTGTATCAGTCACTCGTGTTCGGCGGGAGTGGAGCTGAGGAACTGAACCAGTTTAAGCCCGTAGACTGGCTGTTGGGTTGGGTTGGGTTTCCCCCCGCCTCCCTTTTCCTTCTTTTCTTAACCCAGGGCTGAGGCAGGAAAACAGCAGCACTTCCCAGTGCGGCCAGGCTGCATTGGGAAACACCTCAATTGGCTTTCGAAATCTTATTTCCAGGATCTGGGAGAGCTTTTCAAGAAGCACTCTGGCCCACCCACATCCAACAGCACAGGCTCCAGAGGAGCCAGTGCCAGCCCCAGCCTCTTGCAGGACACATGGGGGGGGCGAATCTTGGACACTTGCTGAACAACATAATATTAAAATACAGAACTGGGATGGGAACTTCAAAGGGAAGCAGCTGAAGCACATCAGGAATTAATGACACCTGACGAGAAACACAGTTAGTGCCTTCTTGTGCTCTGGTGTTCAAGCTATTGATCTTGGACACAGGAAGGAGCTTTTATATTTTCCCCAAGCCACAGATGGTCAAAGGGTCCTGAGAAGAAGAGACAAAAAGCAACCAGAAGGGAACTCCAGAGAGTAACAGAACTCAAGGTGTGTCCCAGGGACCCAGTAATACCACTGAAAGGGCTGCACTGGAAAATCAGACACAGCAGCAGCAGCAGCTTTTGCTGCTTTTCCTTTCTCAGCTTCCTCAAACCATTGTCTAAGCTTTTTGCCCTTGAAGCAAGCAAGCTCTCTAAACCGTTTTCCAACACACCAAATACATCCCATCAGAAGCACCAAATAAAATAGTTTGCCACAACTTCGGTGCTGTTTTCAGATCTAGAGACTATAAATACATGGCTTACAAGCAATAAGGTTGAGGCAGCAATCGTAAGACAAAGACAACAAGGCCTTTCATCTAAACCAGCTGAAACTGAGACTGAAAGTACTAGAATATATCTCTTCCTGGCTAATTTTATGGACTTTCCAAAAACTGATTTTTTCATGTAACAGACAATCATTTCAGAAAACACAAACTATAATCCCAAAATTGCCTCCAATGTAGTCTTGTGTGGGGTCAAGCTTCCTTCTGGGAAGCACTGTCCACTTACATCTCCAATCAAAATACGATTAGATGTAGGAAATCACCACCATTTCTCCATAGCTAAGATGATGCATATCCTTCTTTTCATTATAGCAAAACCCGTTTCTTTTAATGAATTGCCCAGGAAGCCTGAAATTATGTTGGGTAATAAAATGACGACGCAGTAAACAGCACAAAATTTCTCACCCAGGAGGTGGTGGTGGCTGCTCACACGTCTCTCTCCTCTGAAGTGGGACTTGCTGAGCTTCCCACTCTGGCAGGAGGAGGTGGCATCAGGCTGCTCAGAGGTCCTGCTCTTCACATCATTTGGAAATCCAGGCACTGGCCATTCTTCATCCTGAAATATATGAAAGCTTTTGTTTCAATGCCTGTACATTAGCATGCTCATACTGGCCAAAATGAACATTCAGGCAATTACATTTGTCTGTCTGCCATTTCCCTTAAATTACCTTGGGTTTGTGCACCCAATTCCCTCGTGGCAAGGAGCAGCAACTGTAATGGCACAATAACAAGGATGGAGCAGCAGAGAAACTGATAGCAGGTGTGTGGACGAGGAGGGAAAATGGGGGTTCAGTTGGCAACTACGTCTTTAGGAAGGAAGGGAGAAGCTCCAAAATGCCTTCATGGAAAATAAAGCATATTTAAACTCAGGGCAAGGAACTGCTCCTCTGATCAGAACTCTCTTTCTGAGATCGATTCAAATAGCTGAGGCAGCCTGGGAGCTCCTGATGACTATATTAACATTCTGACATTTCTTTGCACAGTCACTGGAACTGCATTATTAGCAAGGATCTAACAGCCTTCTGCTCCACTGCGGAATAGTGTATTAGGAGAGTGGAGAGAAAAAAAACCCACAGTAAACACTTTTCTATCCTTCTGACAATGGTCTTGCCACAAGAAACAAACCAGTGCTGACACTGCCCAGTCTGAATATGCCCCCACAGAAGGACTCCTTTGAGAAAAAACAAAAATTCAGACAGTTACTGATTTATTTTTATATAGATATAAATAAGCAAATTTAAGACAGACATTTGTGTTTCATCCTACTGGTTGTTCCAGAGGCTCTTCTTCCTACTTCCAGGACTAAGGAAGATGAGCGAAAGACATCACTAGTCAGAACACACTGCCTGCAATATTCTTCAACTGTCTGGGAGCAGAGTGGGGAAAAGGGGAGAATGGAGAAATGGAAACACATACCCACCCAAACTGAGATCATCCCAGACCTTTCTACCACAGCTGTCGTTTCCTTTCCTTCCTGTTTGACACATGATCAACCTGCTTGGACCCGTGATCTGTAATTCCTTTTCAGTATACTGCTTAAAGCACCCTTGTATTAAACTAGGAAAACTGCTGCCATTTACACATTAGTTATAGAGTTGACTTTCTTCTTTTTTTTCCCCTTTAATTTAAACCACTCTTGTGTTTTATTTTCTGCATTTATTCTAGTCCAAAGTCAAGGAGAGCCCCTATATTGCTATCAGATCCTGTCTTAATTTGTTATTTCAGGCCAATGTGAAATGCTTCAAATGAAGTGACCCAGTTGCCTCATCAGGAATAAAGTTCTCATCATGTGCTGGGATGGGAGCAAATGAGTAGCTCTCAGGAGAGCAGCAGCATCAGGTGAGTATCCCAGTCTTAGTTTTCCTTGATCACAGCACTTTTGGTAAAGTATCTCTCAATGAAGGTTTGAGACAATTAATTAGGAAGCACCACACCAAGTGTAAACAACAGAGTATTACCATCATTTGAAGCTGATTTTTACTAATCCCTCAAATTTCTGTTAGGAAAGGTTACATAAATATTACACATATTTGCTTTGGGTCTTTCTTCTGCAGTGTAATAAAACTTAAATTCAGAGGGGCCCTTTTGCAATCTTTTAAATGCAAGTGTTAAATATGACTTTACTAATAACTTACCCAATTTTGCCACCTGAGCGAACACTTCAAAAGGTTGAGGTAAGCTGTAGAGTAGGAATCAAAGAAGAAATATTGGGTCATTTTCCACAGAATACTAATTTCATTTGGAAGCTCAGGAGGCACGATCAACCTGACACCAAGAGATGTTATAAAGAGTTTGACGTTTAAAACATCTACACTGAAACAGGGAGAAAAAGAAAAAGACCTTTAGTCTGGATGTCACAGCTTTTCATATGGGTAGTTGACAGCTGGGCTATAGGGTAAACCATAATGTGCCAAGGACCACGGAGCCTGGAGCCAAGAAAGGGATAATTTCAGGCAAGACCCAGTCTCTAAAGCCAAAACCACTGGCCTGAAAGCTTCTCTCAGAAGGTTTGCTGTTCCCATCACTGCTGGGATGAATTTTAACTCATTATTGATCAAGGGAATTTTAAAATCAATTTTAATTAAATGAAAGATTTCTATCATGGCTTGTTCTGTGTAGAAGTCACACAGACGACATATAAATATATGGAGGCAGATCATGCAGAGTAGATTTGTAGCAGTTACCCCCTAAACATGTGAGAAAGAAGCCAAAGTTACGTCTGAAAGCAAATTTGCTATAGTAAATTATCTACAGTACCTGTCTATTCCCCCCTTTTTGCCTCTACTGCCGGAATTCAGTCAAGATCTGTTGGGTTGGTTGGTTTGTTTTTACGAAAACAAGTATTTTAATTAGGGTCTCTCTCAAACCCCAGAATGACTGGAAAAGGGATAAGGGAGCGTACAACATGTTAACTACCCAAAACCATGGTTTGCTCAGTCCCTCAGCTGGGGCTCAATCTCTCCAGACAACACTTCTTTCAGATCTCAAACACTTGTATTTCCAGGGCAGGCAGGTATCAGATCTGCTGGGTGAAATGTAACAGAAAGGAAGGAAATAACAAAATAAACTGTCGAATGAAAAGCCTCATCAATAGCTTCAGGTAGTCAAGCAAACCCACTTACTCCTTGCTGCACTGGAGGGAGCCTGGGCAGGCAGGTTACACTGTGAGAAGCAAGTATGTGCCTTTGCTCCCCCACTCCCTTAGCTAGACAAGGGACTGTTGGGGTGCCTGCATTTCCTCAGATTACACCACACAGGAGAACAAGGGTTTCCTCTTGTTTGAGGTGCAATTGCCTGTCTGTCCATGCTGCTTATAGACAGGCTCAGAGGGAGCTCCACAAAGATCAGTGGACTTCAGGCCCTTATCACAGAATAGTTTGGGTTGGAAAGGGCATTAAAGATTACATAGTTCCCACCCCCTGCCCCGGGCAGGGACACCTTCCTCTAGAGCAGGTTGCTCCAAGCCCCTGTGCCCAACCTGGCCTTGAACACTGCCAGGGATGGGGCAGCCACAGCTTCTCTGGGCACCCTGTGCCAGCGCCTCAGCACCCTCACAGGGAAGAATTTCTTCCTTATTTCTAACCTAAATTTCCCCTGTCCAAGTTGGCCCCTTGTCCTATCACTACAGTCCCTGATGAAGAGTCCCTCTCCAGCATCTTTGTAGGCCCCCTTCAGATATGAAAAGCTCAGAAAGAGCCAATCTGCATCTTTCAACACCTGCTTACTTTGAAGGCTCCAGCTGCCAGCATTCCACCCCAGGCAGAAGGTCATCACACTGCTAGTGCCATGGGTCACGAAGTTCAATCCTCAAGCTCAAGCTTGGGTTCAACTGAGGCTCCGAAATAAATCACTGGGAGGTGACTTCCTCATACACAGACAATGCTGTACAGGCTCAGGAGACTCCTGTATCATCTACCACTAACATAAAGCTTTTCATGTACTCCAGGCTTTACAATTATTAATTCATTAGCATTAATTCATTAGTCTTCACAACAAGCTGTCTGAGTAGGAGTCTTATGCCAGTTCTTCGGGTAAGATTTCAAAGAGCCAAAGGGTTAAGTGACTTGGAAAGGTCAAAGAGAAAAATCAATGGGAAAACTGGAATTAGAACTTAAAAAATACGCAATTCCTTGCTTTGTGTTTTCACTTTAGCTCACCTAATCAAAGGCAACAAATAAAAGAAGGAAGGTCCCACAAGGCTCCTCATAGCCAGAAGAGCTTTTTTCAGCTCCAAGGTCTCTCTCTACCAAGCCCAGTTAGAATCTACAAGGCTTCATTGTGTTTTCAAATACAATGCACACTGCAGTAAATAGGTTATTTTACAACCCTGGCCCAGTTTTCAAAGTGGCCTCAATCGGCGTTGAGCAAAACATTCATGTCCAACCACAAAAGTACAATCAGTCTTTGTTTGAGTCCAGCCCGCGTCCCAGGCCAGCAGTGGTTACCCCGAGCTCCCAGGCTCTGGGAACTGTTAGGCAAAGGTTTTTGCAATGCTTTTGCCCTGCCTGGATTTCTCTGAATATTTATAGGCTCCTGCTCTCCATGACTTTCATGTTCAAACTGTGTTGGCTGGCAGGGGTGGGAAGGGGACATAAATAACGGAGGCTGTCACATGTTTTCCACTAGCCCCACTTGTTCTGCTTCCAGTAAGAGACACGTGTTGCAAGAAAACAACTGCAAGGCTTGACTGTGGGAGATTGAAATTAGTGTAACAGTATTTCTACACACTTGAATGTTTTCAAACATCCAGCTATTGTGAAACAAGAGTCAACTGGATGTTCAAGGAGAACTGTGGAATTGAAGTTTGTAGCATTGCTCAACGTTTTAGGAGTGGGCATGAGAAATATCCCTTCAAAAACTCTCGATGAGGACCGTGGAGTACCAGAAGAAGGAATCAGCTTGGAAAATCCATACAGTGTTTTACCCTGCAATCAATACATCCCCAGACAGGATCCACAACATTCAGTCACCGCGGTGAAGAAGCTCATCCAGTGTTCCCATGATCGATGAAGAACATTGAGAGCATGGTGGTTACTGCCACTGGTACTGACATAATACCAAATACTACAAAGAAATCAGAAAATCACGCACATTGCCAAATCATTTTGTCTACTATGCATGAGGCAGAGACAAGACCTTACATCACACATATCTCCTGGTGAATTCACACTTAAACATGGCATAATTTGTGCCGAATGGGAGGGGCTGCATATTTCTTACAGGGTTACTTTAGTTCTGAGACACAATGTGGAGGTATCTCAATTCTGATGAACCCGAGGTCCACATAGATGTAGATTTGCCATCTTCTGTAACCGGGTCCACACGTAATTGCCTGTGCCTGCAGCCTTGGCTGTTAGAAGATGGCTTGCTGCTAACAGCACAAACACAAAGCCAATTCTGTACAGGAGGGAAATAAGCTGATGGCACAATCTAGAGCTATTTTAGGAAATCAGGCCCTTGTGGGCTGCATCTGCTCAAAACAATCCCAACAAGGGCTAAACAAAGGACATATCATCATGTCTTACGCTGATGGTAAAGTATTCTTTACTCCAAAAATTTGATGAAACAGAAGTCTGTCCATATGGATGACAATTCATCCTACCTGGAGATGTTCAAGGCCAGGTTGGACATAGGGTCTTGGAGCAACCTGCTCTAGTGGAAGGTGTCCCTGCCCGTGGCAGGGAGTTGGAAGCTTTAAGGTCCCTTCCAAACCAGTCTGTGATTCTATGAGATGTCTGCAAAGTGGAAACTGCTGGGACCATAGATACTAACTGTCCAAAAGACACAGCTAAGAAGCAAGAGAGAAGGGAGAGTGACAGCCTATGGACATCTAATGCAAACTGCCCATGGTGTCAGTTTATCCACTGACTAGTAACATTAATTACTAGTAACTAGCTCATCCACACTAGTAACATTAAAGTTTTATGTTGACTCAAGGCCCTCGTAAGATACTCAAACCTCCGAGGGCTGCACGGAGACTTCTTCCTCTGAGTGCAGGGGGTTTAAACAGATTCCCAGTAATTCCTGCCTCCCACTAGGACAAAGGCACTGGGAGAATTGTCTCGTTTATGGTATTTCGTACCTTTATACAAATCTATTCCAAAAATCTAGAAGAGTACAGGGTCATAAGAGGGACAAAGCTAGGGAAAAAGACAACAGAGTTCATTTTGGTTTGCTTCTTTTCTTTCCCAAAAGTTTTGTTACTTTTGGTGTAACTGTTCTGGAGAAAGTAGATGGATTTCCAGACCTGGCCACTGAATACCGTTTGCCTGCTCCTTCTAAAACCAGCTGGATAATTGCATTAGAAGTTCACAGAAATGTTCTATTAATGCAGACTATATTTTGTTTTCCCTGGCAATTCTGAACAGACTCTTCGTCCCTACAGCTCTTCAGTTTTGACTGAAAAGAGGGACCTTTTTGCCCTGTAGCTCTGATGAAAAGAGTACATTTTCTACAGAAACTACTTTTTGTTTAACAAGATCATTCCTTCATTTAAAAAAAAATAAAATTCAATTTTCTATGAAAACCTCACAGTCGATAAAAAGCCTTTCATTGTTTCCAGCTCTTTGCTAATTCACTTTCAAGTATACGAGAGAGGGAAGGATCTTGCCATGTTTTGCTGTCATGTTCTGTCCATCCTTCCTGTATCGAACACAAGGGGATTTCAGCATTCATCACAACTGCAGTACAGACTGGCTGAAGCACGAGCAGTGTGGTGTATAGGCTAAAACACACTTACATTACAATGACCTTTCAGGATTATCTTGTACTCTGTCACAAGTTAAATGAGGTCATTACTGATGTTACTTGTATTCCTCTTCCTTGGCCCATGACTTCAAAGACTAATGGGCCCCTTTTGTCACTGAATTCTTGTCAAAGTGTTCGGTGCAATCAGACCCCTAATAACTGCATGCAGGGTAACAGTCACAGATGAAAAGAACATGCAGACACATGCCTTATACATAATTAATCCTTCCAATGAACTTCATGAATTTCAAACTTACACAAAATGGAACAAATCCAACAGATAGTCTCCTGTGGGCATATGAGGTCACATATCCTGCTAGGAGGGTCAGAAAGCATTATTCTAACATGGATACCCAGCAATGACTCACACAGCTTCATTAACTGATTTATTTTCTCTTCCTGCTCTCATCTCTACCACTAACCTGAGCTCTGACAATGTTAATCAAGACACCAAGACACCTGTCCATCATCCCAGAAAATGACCCATCCAGACAGACATGGACCTGCTGGAGCGAGGCCAGAGGAGGCCACGGAGCTGCTGCGAGGGCTGGAGCAGCTCTGCTCTGGAGCCAGGCTGAGAGAGCTGGGCTGGGGCAGCTGGAGAAGAGAAGGCTCCTCAAGGGGACACCTTAGAGCAGCTCCAGTGCCCAAAGGGGCTCCAGGAAACCTGGAGAGGGGCTTTGGACAAGGGATGTAGGGACAGGCCAAGGGCAATGGCTTTAACCTGCCAGAGGGGAGATTGAGATGAGCTCTGAGGCAGAAGTTCTTCCCTGTGAGGGTGCTGAGGTGCTGGCACAGGGTGCCCAGAGAAGCTGTGGCTGCCCCATCCCTGGCAGTGTTCAAGGCCAGGTTGGACACAGGGGCTTGGAGCAACCTGCTCTAGTGGAAGGGGTCCCTGCCCGTGGCAGGGGGTTGGAGCTGGGGGAGCTTTGAGGTCCCTTCAACCCAAACCAGGCTGGGATTCTATGAGTCAAAAGAAGTTTCAGCCTTGCTATCAGCACTGCTGTCACCAAGGCAGCACATTCTGCATCCAGCCAGCTCTAGTTATCCACATGATCAAGAAATCGGATTCTACCCAGGAAGCTTTCCTCCCTGCACAGAGCAGTGCTGGGACTGGGGGTGGGTGGAGGGGAGGACTCATTCTTGGAATCATGTAAAAGCAGCGGCTGACGATTTTCTTTCTAATGAAACGTTTGCCTAATTTGGTCCTGGCAAGGCCATGCATATGTGGCAGCCACATCAAAAGCATGGGCACTGGCACGAGGAGCAGCGTGGCCTGAAGCGGGTTCCTGTGCTGCTACATGCCAACTGTGCACTCAAATCCCAATGCTCACACTTACTTCTCTTGTCCAAGCACTTATTAGCTCTTCAATGACAGGAATTTAGTCTTCTAGATTGCCCAAATACATGAGTGTTTTCCTCCTCCCTCTTAATTCCACATCTGTCTCCCTATGTGTTACCAGTGAAAGGCACCAAAACATGCCAAACATCAAAATGAATACTTTGCATTGACCTTCCCCAAGTTTTATGGAGTTTGTTTGGAAAAAAAAAAAACCAAACAAACCCAAACTTTTCTTTCTTCACAAGTAGGTAACAATATTCTAGAAATCTCAGTATTTTCAATATAGAAAAACATCATTCTCCATCCAGCCCCATGCGGGTCTTAAAGCCAACACACCTGCACAAGTGTGAGGCAAAATCAAACATAACATGTAAGAGAAAAAAACAAAGTCGAAAACAGTCACAAAAGCACCTTTACGTACAAGAGAACTTCAAAAGCTGAATTTCTTGTAGGCAAAATAGCAGGAATTGATTTTTGAGACAGATTATCATAGAAAAGGAAGACTCGAAAGGTCAGCAAGTTCTTCCCCTCGCACAAAAGTTGGATAAATATTTCAAGACTCCTCCTGATTGATTTCAATCTAATTTGTTGCTAAAAATGTACAGTGAAGGAAATTCGAAGCCTCCTCGGATACATCTTACAGTGCTTCATAACTGTCATAATTTAATCTTTTCTAATATCTTAAATAAATCAACTTGCAACATTGCAGTAATTTAATCTAATTACTTTTTTACTTCTTCCATCCGATATGGAGAATAATGTCAGTGTTTTCTTGATAAGAACTTCTTTCATACAGCAAAAGTAACCAAACCACCTCCCGAGCTCCCCATATGGTGCCCTCGCAAATATGTACCAGAATAAGATGTCTTTTTTGCAATCACAAACCATCCTCAACTCATCTTCAGTCTGAAAACTTTTACAAAGTCCACATCCTTTCCTACACTTCACTGACGTGCAGGCGATGGTGCATTTCCTCAGCGTCACCCTTTGCATTTGCCTTCGCTGAATTTCAGTGTCTTAAATATAGTTTTAAGTATTTCTTCTATTTATCAGGAGGTTTGGAATCCCAGCATCATGTTAAAGGACATGTGCAGCCCTTCCCAGTTCGCTCTTCTTTGCAAAACTCATACTTCATCTTTTAAATACATAATCAAAGATAGGAATTACAATGTTGTCCATATGTGCACCAAGCACAGTCAGACACAAAACTGCTCCTTTGATAAAACCTCCAAGACTGACATCACACCTTTTTTAATCATTAACTTAATGGTCGTCCCCATCCCCTTGCCACCAACCACAGACCTATTTTATGGCCACTTAATCTTGGCCTCATTTCCCTCCTTCACCTCCAAGACGCACTGTCAAAGCCTCTCTAAAACCAGGACCTATCACATCCTTTTTTTTTCTCCTAAGCTCCACAACTGGTTATCCAAGGAAGAATAAACAATTGGAGTCGTCATTATTTTACTTGTAGAAAATTTGGCATTCAGCTGAAAGAGCAACCCAAGACAAGTTACATCTATGCGTTTACATTTTCAACTTACTGGTCTTGCCCGGGTAGTTCAGGACCTGCTCCTAGGTACCAAAGCACCAGAAGCCCTGAGCATTCTGAAGCAGGTACAAATAGCATTGTGTTTAGTGCAAAACAACAACAACAGCTCTGTTCAGTGAAAACCATGGCATGGGAAGGATGCACTAGTAAAAGCAAGAGCATATTTTTGTGTAATTGTCTGCAGGCAAAAGCACTTCCCCCTCTGTTAGGAGACAGAGGTGAAGACCCTTTTTTCACTCAGAAAAAAATCCAAGCCCACAACATCAAATGATTATAAACTCAATGGCCAAGGATGAGCTATTTAAAATAATCACCCACCACTGGAAAACAATGGGATACACAGACCAAGTGCCAAAGCAAAGGATGGAAATTGCATTTCAAAGGTCAGAGGCATCAGAAGACTAGTCTTACAGGAGAGAGAAGGCCAGAGAAAGCAGGAAAGAAACTGTGTTATAGTGAGGTGCTTCTGTGTCCCATTTCAGTACCAAAATGCCTAAGAAGCTGTAAGAAAATTTAATGTCCATTCCTGAAAGAGATCTGGAAGCTCAGTATGGGAAGAGGCTGGGATAAAAGCATTCTGCTGGAAAGATTATTTTGCAGAGAGAAAGCTATGTTAGACTACTTTCTCCAACAAAGAATACAGCTTCCCCTCCTAATAGAAATCATAGGAATCGGGTTTGGTAGGCACAAGCCAGCTAAAACTATATATTTTGCCCTCAACATTTAGAAGGAGAGAACTATAATCTGGAGCAACCACACATACATTTGCCCTGCAGCAATGGTATGTCAGTACAACAGCCTGGAAAACAAGAGTTTATAGTAATCTGCACTTAAACTTGAGGTTTTCAGTTATTCGGTGGTTAGGTGAGGTTCAGCCAAATAAATTCAGAAAACAAACAGCAAAATACATGCTACTGCAGCAGCAGAGAGGTTAATGCACTCCATGCTATTGGATTTGTCACTATTATAAGTAAAAGCCAGAAGTCTGCTGGTTCTCCATTTTGAGAAGTAAGGTTTATACAATTGACTCCAACTGGCTATGACACTTCTCTGGAAAAGAAGATGTTTTCAAAACAAAATCCACCCTCTGTGGAAAGGAGATACAAGGTCAGAGTCCTCCCAGAGGAGCCATAAACAACCCAAGATAAGGGCAGGGAATGTGCTGAACGTGTGCTCCTGCGCTCAGCCCAACTCGTTGTCCTCTCCTGCAGATGTAACCTTGAAGGGCACAGTCATGTGCCGCTGACTCATGGCAATGCTTATGAAGAACAAGCAGAGGGGTATTTTTCCTCTGCATCTTGCACTTTATCATCTGCCATAATTCATACAGAAACTCCTGATCGGTTGCTGGAACATGCAAGGCCAAGCCTGGACTCTATTGGTCTACACAATGATGCTGACCCTCACATCCTGAAGCATTTTCCTGAATTTATAGGGAGATACTTGCACACTTTGGCATGAGATTAGCATTGTCCATGGGCACCTTCTGAAGTATCACAAGCAAATCCCTCACCTTGGTGGCACACATTATCTCCAACCTAGACATAGACCTGACATGTTAAAATGGGCCACCTGTCACCATGTGATTAGGGGAGCAGAAGAGATCAACAAATCACTGCAAATCACAGTCCTGGAGTGACAAACATTAGATAATCCAGATACCCCCACATCACTGCCCTCAACCAAAGTACCTCCTTGTGTCTGTGATGCCCAGGAGCTCTCAGCTAACAGTTTTAGAGGAAAACTGCTGCCATACATTTGGTATCCTGATAAAGCATTTAACTTCAGTATTTCAAGAATGAAGTGCCAGTCTTGCCACAGATAATATTTGTTATAGGGATTCTATCAGTAAACTTAATTTTGCTCCACCTCAGTATTTTCCATCAAGGAATATTAGCCTCAGATCTGGAAGGTCAGGTCATGGCAAGGTAACATCTAATAGCTATGCTGAGATGCCCTAGGGAAAAAAAGCACTTTTAATGGTTTATAAATGGAAACCTTGACTTCAGTAGTTGACATTTGTAAGACAAAAACAATGCACTTCTTAAAACCTGCACCTTTCAGAGATTTAAAAAGCTGAAACCAGACCAAGACAAATGACTAAATGTTCAAGTTCTGTTTTAAAAGCAGATTTTGAACACCAATACCAGCAGAGGATCTGTCTGAGGAGCTGCATATAGGCCTTGTATTATCATTTTATCTCCAGAAACAGATTTTCCCTGCTGCTATCCCTCTTTTGTTAACCTGGGGGTTCCCCAGAGACCCTTACAAACTGCATACCAAGGCCTTCAGGAGACTTGGACATACACAGAATGCCAAGATTCAACTCAGAAGTATAATAGTTTCAAAAGACTTTTAATGGGGCCATAAACAAAGCACACCACCATCCACAGAGACTCACCAGCACTAGTCCCGTGCTTGTTTTCCACCCACAGATTCACAGGAGCCTGTATAGGAGACAGTGGCTATTAGGCAACTGTTTAGCTTTTGTACTGTGTTTATTTTGGGTGGAAAAGGTCATGTCATATAAGCAGTGACAAAATTACAATCTGGAAGCTTTGTCAGTACAACTGCTCTTACACCAGTGACTCTTGCTGGAGTAGTTAAGTTGGCCAAAAATCACAAACCAGCCCATCTCTGCCCATCATGTCTCTGTTAGCAGATGTCAGTACTGCAGCACAGGCTGTTTGCAGAACTATAAGCACAGGGTTTCTGTTACAGAACGCAGCCCTGAAACAAACCTGCAATCAACTCAGAACTCAGAAACTGCAGAATAAAAAGAGTAAAAATCAAACCCAAAGTGACTAGCTCTTTGTTTCTTCTCATTTCACTAATGGTACCACCTTAACTTTGCAAGTAACCTCATGGTAAAAAGGTAGAGAATGAAAGCCTCCCAGTTCAAATTGTCAGCATCTGGATACCTCTGGCAGGGATATAACATCTGCAGAGCCCAAGAATTGGAGGCCGTTCAGCTGGAAACTTTTGCATGTACAACTAAATTCCTGCCCACTCGTATCTGAGAAAAAACTATGTGACTATTTATTTAAGAGATGGGCTTAGTTTTATCTTCCAGATCAAGTGCCAGTGCTCCCCATTAAGTTCTGCCTCTCAAAGTTCCTCCTGCAATTACAATTGAATCAAGCCCTGTTCCCTCCCTGTCCTTAATGCTGAAAGCAAAACTCAGTTAAACTGCTTCAGGGCTCCACTCCTGCAATGGAGGGAAAGGATGCAATATCCATCTATTGAACAATGAAGAATTCAGCAATTAAGATTTTCTCAATTTTTCATAAAGTTTGAGACTGGGCACAGTGGGAACAAAAAGAATCCTAGAATGGTTCGGGTTGGAAAGGACCTCAAGATCATCTAGTTCCAAAGTCCTGCAATGGGCAGGGACACCTCACTGTAGACCTTGCCTAGAACAAAGAGACTTACTGGAATGCAGGTAAGCAGTTTGAAACATTTACTAACAAAGAGGAGGGTGAGATGCCCCTCATTGTGCAGATTCATAGCACACAGATGTGCTTTAATTTAGCATAATGCACAATAAACAAGGTTATGAAGTAGCATGGCTGGATTTATTAGCTTTTTTACTTCACTCACTGTTACTTCATTCACTGTAGTGACTCGTGTGCACTAAATTAATGGAAAAAGCCATAAACATGACAATACTAAGCATACACAGTTTTAGGAAGACTTTCTTCCCAGCAAATAGAATAGACTTTCTAAGTCTATTCTCTCCAAAGCAAGAAGGGGCTTCTCAAACACAGCCAACATCTCTGTTCTATTAGAGCTTTCATCCTTCTGAGTTTCTGCACAGCTGAGAAAGAAAAAGCCTGATTTATTTAATAGGGAATTCAGGTTTTTAGATCTTTTCCCAGAAGAGAAGGGCACCAAAGAGATATAGAACAGGAAACACAACAAGCTCTACCTCAAGTACTTTCCTATATAAACAGGTTTACAGAAGTCATTTTACCAAAGCTACATACTGGTCTTGATAGACCTCTCTCTGTGTGCTTTAGCCCCAGGCTGTAAGAGAAACCTAGCCATCAAAAACATTAAGTTCAGGGCTCAAGGTAGAATTCAGGTCAGCTCAGCTTGGCCCCAGGACATGCTATGGAGCCTTCTAGGTGCTCTCACAAGACAGAGGAAACCAGAGAATTAAAAGCAAAAAATCCTTCCTCCTCACCAGCAAGAAGAGGCAAGTTTCCTAGTTCATTGCTAAGCAGCAACAGGGGATTCCAGTGACCTCATTTACAGTGATAAAACATTTGCAATCAATGCATTTATCCCCCACTGAGACCAGCACTACTTAAAACAAAGCCGACATGGTTTAGTTATGATAATACTGATGAAAATTCATTGCATCAGACGCTACCAGAAGGAAGGACCATCAGCAGAGGGACCTCAGAGACACCAGGGATGTGAAAAGCCTTCTGATGGCAGCTTTTTGCCTTTACTGACTGGAGAAGGACAAGGATAATCAGCCTTCCAATCCAGGGGGAATTACGTAGTGCCTGAAGGTACGGTTCTGCAGGAGGTAGCCCTCTCCTCAGCGCCCGCCTCCCTCCCCTGCTGTGTTTATGACCCTTCCCTTGTGCTTGTCTGAATTTGCAGTGAACCAGCTCAGGAAGCTCAACCAAAAGAAAATTAATCATGCAGAACAGTTTTGTGCCAGCTTTGCTCCCCAGAGATACTCACCAAGCACTTGACCTGACACAAGGGAGGAGGAGACCTAAATGAGGTGGGGTGAATCCAGGCCATGAGGTTCTACAGAGATTATCCTAGCATCAGGCTGACTTTACAAGGTAAACTTAATGCTCCGTAGATGCATATGTGCATATAAACACCAAAGCAATTTTGATTGTGGTTGGTACACAGAGCTTTACACATTCATCTACGCACCACAACATGAATGTAAATCACTAGTTTACATATACAGAGTAAACTTTATCCGCCAAAGAGACTTTAGGTTGCTTAAAGAGTTTAGGTAAAATACATTCCACACATCAGGTTTTAGTAATAGCAAAACAAAAGCTTTTTTTCTTACAAGAAGTTATCTTTTGGAAAGGCTGTAGCCAAAAGAAATGTGGCCCCATTTTCTTGGGGTTTAAGCAGCATTTCTTTAAGGGTATTCTTTTTGAGCACTTGAAAACACTAATTCAGGATCACGAGATCCAGACAGGATCCCCAGGACTGGAAGCTTATGGGAAATTGGCTAATAAAAATTTAATTGAACTTTCAGAGCCAAAATAATGTAAAAAGTAAGTAGGAAGAGATAATGAGAGATAGAAAAGAGGTAGGGGGGAGGAAGAATACTGAGAAAATGAAAGGGTTAATCAAGTATGGGACAACTTCAATACAGCAAAAAGTAAGTATAGACTAAGCAAGAACATTTCAAAGATTAAATAGATAAAGAAAGAAAACCATCAGAAACCAAAGAACTAAAATTAAACCAATGGAATGCAACCAATGGAAGTGTCAGAGAGAGTAGTTCAGATTATCTACAGGTAGAACCATGATGCAGAAGAGGTTCACCTCTCTCTCCAAAGAGGGTACATCCCTGGGTACTTTAAAAAGAAGTCAGTTCTGAGCCCTCAGTTCCATATTTAAATGCAAGCCCTAATTGTCATCACAATCCCAGCCTGGTTTGGGTTGAAGGGACCTTAAAGCTCCTCCAGCTCCAACCCCTGCCACGGGCAGGGACATCTTCCACTAGAGCAGGTTGCTCCAAGCCCCTGTGTCCAACCTGGCCTTGAACACTGCCAGGGATGGGGCAGCCACAGCTTCTCTGGGCACCCTATTACTTCCGTAAGTTTCTTTCAAACATTCTTATTCCGAGCTCGGTTTATGACACCTGCACATTTACATAAATACCTTCTGTCCAATTCATTCCAGTACAGCAAAATCAAACCTCCAATCCACTGCAAGGAGCCATCTGAAACCCAAAGAGAAAAAGCAGTTGAAGAGATACAATTTGAAGGGGCAAGCCGTGAATAGCTGCCAGTCCTAAATAATGTTTGAGTTAGGGCCTCTATTGAGTAAAGAGGCACAAGCAAAAGTCTATGAGTTGCTGAATTCAAATACAGCCAACTTTAGCTTTTGAATGCTTGCTTAGCTCCTATGTCTTTGAAGCACAATATCCAATAATGCCATTTCTGAAGCGCTCTCAGATGTAGAGCATCCTCACTCCAGCAGCCCTAACCTAATAGAAAGATGTTTAGTATCTCTTCTCATCTCTCATTCATTGAAGGGTTTAATATACACAAGCCCAGAACAGTTACCAGGAAGGCAAAGAAAAGGTCAACAAACTCCTTTGCTGCAAGTTAGTTTGTCAAACTCTGTTCTCGGCAGCATGACTTTACATGTTAATGTGAGTGTTTGCCTGTGTGTCAATAGCCCCTATTGTGTGCATTTGTAACACAAGATTTATGGTAAAGCTTGCAACATTTTTCAGGCATAATAAGCGTTTATTCCCCATCCCAGGTCTATAAGCAGAGCCTTGACAAGTAATTATTGACACATTGTGCAGAAATAAAAGCAGTGGGCGAGCTGCTGTTACGAATGGCAGCGTGGGTAGGGGGAAGGAGGGGCTGTGTCAAAGGAGTGACAGCCTTGGTGCCCAACATTGTCAAAGCCGACGTTGACTTGCACTGTTCTGTGTGCCTGACTGTATTTGTGCTCCCTGTCACTTGGGTGTGACATGCCAAAACACAAGGAGTGCTCCTTTTCTCATGCTAATGCTTTGTACTGACAGCTTTGTGATCCCCGGGGCTGTGTTAGTGCTCAACAAGTCAAGGTGTGACAGGCAGCAGACCCCTTTGTCAGCCAGTGCTGTACTGCCCACATCAAATACCATCTTGCTCCTGGACTAAAATGGACCTAATGCCCAGAGGCTACCAGCAACCTATTGCTGGGCAGACGTCTGGGAATATCGACTCTACATGTACCTGTGTGCACAACCCTGAGTGACGCGTGTTCCTGCCTGCTTGCCACGCCAAACCCACCCTTACTGTGCCTGTCACAAAGCCCTGAGCCACCATTAGACGAGAAGGGAATGAATTTGAGAATCTATTCCCAAGTCATGAGCTGCTTCCCTCTTTGGGGTTCAAAGCTGCTTTTCTCTGTTGCACGGGGAACAACTTCAAGCTAAGCCTAAGAAAGTTACCCAGTGGTTTTATGGTGCTTTAGCGTAACTGGTAAACTCTGCTCAGGATTAATTCAGCCTCTGAACAGCACAAGGTACCACCAGACAGCACTAGGATGTATTAGCAAAGCAGTGGGAAGGAAGGTTGCACAATACTTACTTACGTTATACTTGGCTGTAAAACTGGAAGTCACGTTGGCATGAAGTTCATCCAAAAAAACAAAGTGGCCCTAAAACTGTGCTTTATATGTGAAAGAAAGCTGGGCAGGAAGGGGCAGAGTTCAGGCTGCCTAGGCTAAGCAATGAGTTAGCTTCATGGGATTTGGAGTTTGCAAATGGCTTGGAGAAGAACATAACTTGGCTACTTACATGGAGTTCATTCAAATGACCCAAAACTCAGTGATCAGCAAAGCTGGGCTAGGAAACATGCCAGAACAGGCTTTTCCACAAGATTTATGGAGTTTCCTGCTTCTTGTTCCCAGGCACAATCAGGAAGTGAGCTGGGTAAAAATGGAAAAGAGTTTTTAGAAAAGTTATGAATCTTTTTCAAAGGTCAAAGAAGTTCATGGTAAAAATCCTGTGTCAACTTTCAGATCTTTGCTTCTCTCCTACCCAAGTTTTACCCAGCAGACGAGTCATAGATTATTAACCTGAAATGTTCAGGGTATCGATGAGAAAGACAAAGAACAAGTTAACTACAATCCAAATTCAAAGCCATCATATTAGAGAGTGCAGGTTACTTACTGTAATTATTTCTTATCCCCAGCCATACCGCTGGGAAAGAAGAATCAGATGCCTTAAATTAGGCATCTGAAACAAAGACTGACAATCTGCTCCATCGAGCTTGGTTCAACATTTCAGCACATACACATGGGGGGTAAGGGGGTGGAGAGGGGGACCTGAATGAAAAACACTTCATGATCTGAACTGTAGCATAGCAGAGGTTGTGATTTTCAAAGCCGCCCGTGACATCTGGAGACCACGGTCCCGCACAGAGGTACCAGCTCAGGAATTCACAGAGCCACATCAGAATGGTTTTCCTGCTCCATCACCCCACATGTCAGATGCAGCTGAACTGTGATCTGCTGAGCAGCTGAGTCAGGCAGGGAAAGGCAATGGTGCTGCACAGCAGGAGTGGTGGTGCTCAAAGGACACTGCTTGAAGGTACTTGCCCAGCTGCAACACAGAGATGAAGCTCAAGCCTACCACAAAGCCCAGTGAGCCAGACAGCCACTCCTGCCATGTGATTTAACCCAGCACACAGTCCTGCATGCCTCCCTCACAGCAAATTCAGGTGTCTGCACTCACATCGAGCTCAAGAGCAGCCTTAGGAGCTTGAAAAACACCATGTTTGGCTTTTACTGTAAGGAAAGGCAACGGTTTTGCCCTCACACTTCAATATGCACATATATATATATATAGCAAAGCCTATTCAACAGAACCTGTAGTTTTGCATTCCCACTCCCTGCTTTCCCAATACCCCAAGATTTCTGTGCAAGATCTTTGGCCGTGTTCCACCACCCATGTGACAGATCAGGTCTCCCTGAGATGCGCAGGGTATTCATGTTTGAGGGTGGGTTTAGGTGCTGGACTAAGTGTTGGTAAAGTCTGAAAACTTGTTTATTTTCCTATTTCATGCCAGATGATCCATTAGTTCCTGGAGGATTAAAACACCCGTAAGAACTCTGATTTATTCTAAGGCTGGATTCAACTGGTTTGCACAAGAGCTTTATAAATCTTCAGCCAGATCCATGGTCTGAACAGTTCAAAGCAGCAAACTCCCAAGATCAGTGTAGTCTAGAAACAAGCCCAAGTCTCTTTTTTGTATTTAGGACTTTTTGTATCTTTTTGCATTTTCTTCTGCTCTTTCATTCCTCGCTCTTGACTAGAATTGGCCTAATCTCAACCATCCTCCCCTGCTTTCATTGCAGATCCTATTGTTGTTCTGACTCCTGAATCCCTCTCTTTTCCAACAGTATGCTCTGATCTCTGCAAACAGTAACTCACAGTGAACTCTTAGCTGTGCCTGCTGTTTCCACTCTAGTACTTCCCTTCACAGAGAAATTCATTTGAGGGCTCTGGAGGGTCTGCACTGATATTTGCACCTTTCATTTTGTCAACACTTCTAATTGCTCTCTACCTCAAAGTTTATTTTTGTCTTCATGGAGCCTGGGCTTCACAAGCAACATCTAAACAAGTAAGAGCCATTTCCCCCTCTCCCCTCTGTTTGAGTGCCCATCTTCTTTACCCTCCTTGAGTCTGAATTTCCTGGATAACATGTCTCAAATGCCAGAGACTTCAGATGAGCTGGGCCACAGGCCCCGAACGCTGGGTATCTGTAGATTTGCTTGGAAAGGAAATGTGAGTAATAAAGAAAAACTGGAGTAAAACTCCACAGGGGTAATGCCACCAGTTAAAGCTCTTCTGGCCAGGGCCCATCAGAATGCAAGATTCTGCAGATCTGCAGCATCTAATCGATGTGCTGATACCAATCTGCTTTCAGCCACTTGGAACTGCTCGGTTCAATTGTCCTGCCTTTAGACATCTATCCGCATTTCCAGGAAGACCCAACTTTGCAGCACAGCCTGTGTAAACTCTGCCCAGAGGCAGGCAGGTAGGGCAGGGAATGCGGTATCACGGGGCAATGCTGCCCCTGGGACATTTCAGCCTGGTCTCAAGGGCTCCAGCGCAGCCTGTGCCCGTAGCTGCTTAGCGTGGGGCTAGGCAGAAGCCAGCATTTTCTGTAAACAAGAAGGTATTTGCCACATAAATTGTGGTTCCATCAACAAACAAAAACCTTTGATTTTTCTTAATCTATTTTAATTTCAGTAATGGAAAAGTTCCAGGACAAGAGTTATTTTACTGGAACTATTACTGGGAGAACTACTTTTGGCAAGGCTTCACTGAGACAGGCTGGATGTGGAACGACAGGCTCCTGCACCGTCACAACCAGCCACACGTCACCAAACCACCTTGGGGCCAGCAGGAGACTCAGAATTGCCAGTTTCAATCAAAGGCATCATGCTCCCAGCGCAGCTCACCCTGCCCACTGCAGGAGAGGTGCTGCCCAGCATGGGAACCCGGAGCACGCCACACAAACACCACGTGTGCCACTTCCTTTCAGTGGGAAACTATTTGGAACATCTCTGCTATTTTTTTCCTTCCCCACTTAACAGTGATGATATTGATGGATGGGCAAGGTCCTGACTGTGGCAGCCACGAGATACACGAACACAGGGCTCAGCAAGGGTGAGCCTGTGATGTCTGTACAGTAGCACTGGTGTTTTAGGCCATTGTTAAGGGAGATTGTTTTGCACCAGGCTGACAGGGAGCAGCTGCTGAGCTCTTTGGAAGCTTTTCCTTTTGGCTATAACCTCCCTGGGGAACAGCAGCGTGATGATCCGACACCAGCAGCCATGCAGACTCCAGAGCAAGCAGCACAATTTCCAATGAATAAAGATTTACATGGAATTTTGACAGATGTGTCTGTCTCTTGTCTGATACATCAACAGAGCTGAGGTGGCACAAGGCAGGCAGATAGGGCCCGTCAGACCTCATGATGGATAACCATGTCCGCTGGGCTGCCCTGCACAACAGACATGGGGAGAAGGGAACCAGGAGGGTGCGGTGGCTGGAGTGGAAGGTGTCCCTGCCCATGGCAGGGGATGGAACTGGATGAGCATGAAGGTCCCTTCCAACACAAACCAGTCTGGGATTCTATGAAATTGCAAAAGAGATGATCAAATGCAAGGCTCAGGGAATATTACACAAAATGTGTATCTGCCTGGGCTTAGACATCAGTTTAAATCACACATGTTGTTTTGAACTCCAGTGCTTACCAGTAGTATTTTGTTTGCTAATCATTAGCATAAGCCTGCAATGGAACACTCCTTAAAGTTTCTTCCCTTCTCTGAATTTTAGTGGTGCCAGAAGACACCATGTCTACCAACAGCTTATAAACACCATAAAACTAACCAGGAAAAGCAAAGCACAGCAAGCTTTTTCCCAAAAGCTACGGCATCCATAAGCAAGATGGAAGTGCAAGCAGCGATGCACAAGGCAAGAACAAGCCACACTGCAGGAAGATAATCAGGTCTTCCGAGTCGGATGTCACACACCCATGCAGTCACCTCA
>NW_009937811.1:91271-103372 GCF_000696875.1 Nestor notabilis
CATCTATCCCTAGACAAAAGTTAAATTAAAAAGAAATTTAGATTAAAATTGGGTAATTAATGACATACTGAAATCATTTCAGAAATCAGGAAAATTCAATAGTTAGATTAAGGTACAATGAAATCCAGACAAATTACATCTGTTATCCTCCTGAGTTCACCTCTGCCCTGGAGTGATGCAAACTGTTTTGGTTAAGGCATCTTAGAGGTTTGGGCCCAGGCTCATTGATGTGTAGTGTTGCCACACACTTGGGGTGTTGTTTTGTTCCCAGCTTTCCGAATTTGCCTGGTCTGGTTCACACTCACAGCACCGGGGTCACACTGGCCACCAACTTTGAGGTAGTTTTTGCAGTGTTCTGGAGGACTGAAGTCAGGTGTCCATGTTTCACAGGCAGGAATGACAGGATCACCAGGCAAACAGCTATCTTGCCCAGACTCACATTGTTTCCTGGACACATTCTGGTCTAATGCAGCTCTCAGAGCCCTATGTTCTGGGTGTGAGCTATCGCAGTGATTGCTCCATTGCTCAAGCCATTGGGAGCCCAAAGAACACACATTACATAGCACTGAAAGTCATCTAGTTCTCAGGTAACAGCCATTTGAGCCTCCACCCAGATTTCTATGAGGACAAGATCAGACTCTCTGTCAACTGCAATAACCCAGCACCACCAAAGCCAGCAGGGCCTGGCTGGCCTCCCCATTTCTGAGGGTGTCTGCAGAATAGCTTAAGCGTGTAATCAATTAGCCCTGCCTTATAATAGTAGATGCTCAGGATTTGAGCAATCACAGTATACGTAAGAAGAAGCAAGTATGCGTGTCAGGAGGAGGAAGATTAAGTGTCCAGCCACAAGTATCTAGTGGAGAAAGTGATATTCCAGGTTTTTTACTAAAGCTTTGATTTCTCAAGTGAAGAAATCCATTCTGTCAGCCCCATAAGCACTTTTTGTAGCCCTACACTGTTGCTAGGCCTCCTTTCCCATTCCTGTTAATTGTACCTTACTACAATTAAGCAACAATCAGCAAGAGGCCTCAGAGAGGCAGCCATCCTTCAGGGTAACCTTAAGGGGTTATAAACTTGCAAAGACCAATTTTATCAACCCTGAATAAAATATAGCTCAAGTTAGGAGCCTTCCAAGTCCTGCTGAGCTATTCTGTCTTCCAGAAAGCAAGTGACTTTAAACCATTCCCTTCATCTGGCACAGGTATCTGGCATCTATTTACATGCAAATAAAATAAAGTGGTATTTGCAGTTAAAGACAAGATCATTCCAACCTAGCTCTCATGGAACTGGTTTCCTCCTAGCACAAATAAACAAACAAATAAATTACATTTAAATAAAATTCTAACAGAGTTAATGAAATAAGAATAAAACAAACAAAATTATTCTAGAAATGTTTTAGCATTTAACAGGTCCTTGTTGAACAGGCCAGTCCAGTGAGTCCTGGAAAGGGAAAGATACCTGACAAACCACTTCGCCTAATGCAATCTGGACAGATGAATGGCTGATCTATCTTTAGGCTGATCTATTTTCCATCAAGTTCAAAATAAGGGAAGGCAAACCAAGGACATCCTTCCCCTCTCATCATCAGACATTTACTTTATTCAGCACAGCCCTCCCTTCATGCCTCTGTGGAAATATATATTAAATAGCCTAAGTTTTCCAACCATAATAATTCACTTGTAAACTTCGAGGAAATTCCATTAGTACAAGCTCTCCTTTAATTTAGCTTCACAACATCTGGTGAACACAACAACAGTATCACTTGCAAGAAACCTTTCAAGTTGAACTTGTAGGAGGTTTTGAGGGAAAGCGGTGGGACATCGTGGGAGAGCCGAGCACTGCTCCACACAGCAAAAGCTGCAAATCCCCCCGGGAATGCCAGGATGATTAAAACCACTTCAGAACTTTTTGTCTCTAATTTATGACAGTTGATATAATTGGGAGCATGAGGAAACAGCCCGATCGGTCAAAAGCAATACAAAGCCTTGGGTATAAAGGGCCAGTTTTGCTCCCATTGAAATCATTGACAGAACTCCCCTTGTCTTCAGCAAGGCATAATTTAGATCCTAAGTCTTGTTGATGGCCTGGTTTGCTGTAATGCCTTCCTTTACATCCTCATGCTCCTGAAAACACCCCTCCACAAACCATATACATCATATACATGGTGGGACTGGGCCAACTCCCACTCCAGCCCCAGCAGTATTACACAATAGTCCTGTCCTGCTGTTAACTGCCAACCTCTGTGTTAAACACTTTTTATCTACAAGAGTAATTTACTCATTATTGCAAACTTAACCCCCACCAGTGAGGACTTCCAGGGTAACAGCACAATCCCACCTAACATCTGATCCAACCTCCAAGCTGCAAAAAAGACAACAGGTTGGCGTTCTACATGCTTCCTTTCAAAATCACACAAAAATGGTACAGAAATATGAATTAATGTTTTTCTGCTTATCTATTCCTTCAGCAGTTGTTCAGTCTTCCTGGCTAGAACAGTTCCATATACATTTAAAATATCAATCTAATCTGCCCAAAGAGCTATTGATTTATCAGCTCCATCTCAGTGTCACTATTGAATGTCTTCAGAAATCTGCCAAATACGTCTATCCTTTCCACTGCTTCTATCAGTCCTCCAGCCTCAATGTCAGCTCATCTATTGATCTGAAAGCAGTTCTGCTCTTCCAGTCCACTAGCTCTCTCTCTTCCCTTCATATTGTAGGTACACTCAGACCTGGCGCATGAAATTTAAGGGTAATACTCGCAATCCCTCCCCAGTGGCATTCATTTCATTAGTCCAGTTCCTCTGAAATAAGATTTATGCAATAAAATCCAGGAGGGGAACAATGAAGAGAGCATAATTTTTACATTTTTTAAGTATGTGTGAAATAAAGAAGGAGAGTAAGTAATAAAGAATAGCCTAAATTTGCTGGAGATTCAGTTTCTACTCAAAGTCAAAAGAAGTTCAGAACTTCTTCAGGCTACCTTGCACAATTTCAGCTGTGTGCTAGAGCCCAGCCCATCCTTTCCCCAGTATCCTGACCCAAGTCCCTTTGTCTAGAAATATCAGACATATATAATCATAGATTCAACTAGGTTGGAAAAGACCTTTAAGATCATCAAGTCAAACCATTACCCCTGGCCTGCCAAAGCCCCCACTAAACCATATTCATCTTTCTGTCCACATGCTACATTTGTAGCTCAATTCTGAAAAGACACTTCTGCCCCAATTCACGCAAAAAATATCCTAAGTGACAACTTGAGGAATTAAGGAGTCGCACCTTCCACCAGGCATTGGCTGTTATTTGAGAGTAAAATTAATCTCTAATTAATGATTATTCCCTGCTTGCCAGTGTGTTCCAGCCACCGATTGCTTATCTAACAAACTCCTACAAGAGCAAAAGGCAGGAAAGGAAGCTGTCATTTGATTCCAGCTGTGCTGCATCGTGAAGTCAGTGACATCTGGAACTCAACAGAGCAGCACAACATGGCAATTCCAGCAGAAAGGAATGGCTCCCATTCACAGGATGTCTTTCATACACGGTTCTGCTGATAACAGAGAAGTGACTCAAGGAACCAGCTGACAGACAAAGAGTCTCAGCTTACCCTGTCTTTCCAAATTCCATTGAAATATTCAATTGATAGCTTCACTACAAGTCCCAAACCTTTCAAAACTTGAATTCAGTTGACCAGATCTTTCAGTAGCGGGTTTTCCCATGAGTAAATGCCATAGTAAAGCAGACTTCATTTCTAGGAGGGGTTTCACAAGTATACCAATTATTCTGCATGCAAACCCGCACAGGGGCAACAGCCACTTGGGTAAACAGAATCCCAGACTGGGCTGGAAAGGACCTTAAAGCTCCTCCAGCTCCAAACCCTGCCACGGGCAGGGACACCTTCCACTAGAGCAGGTTGCTCCAAGCCCCTGTGTCCAACCTGGCCTTGAACACTGCCAGGCATGGGGCAGCCACAGCTTCTCTGGGCACCCGGTGCCAGCGCCTCAGCACCCTCCCAGGGAAGAGCTTCTGCCTCAGAGTTCATCTCAATCTCCTCTCTGGCAGGTTAAAGCCATTCCTCTTGTCCTGTCCCTACAGGCCCTTGTCCAAAGCCCCTCTCCAGGTTTCTTATCAGCCCCATTCATCTTCCTGTTCTCAGTCTGTCAACTCCAAAAAGGGAATATGTTCCTGGAGATATATGACTAATAAAAGAGGCAGCTGCCCCTGAAAAAAAACCCTGAAGACATCTTTGCATAGGATAACCCTTTTATTTACCTTTGTGTGGATTCTAGGACTTGGTAAGAACATGCCCCAAGTGAATTACCCTGTTATTGTAAGGTAATGCAGCTAATGCTGCAAACCTGATTGGACACGAGTACAATCAATAAAGATAAGCAGCAGCAGCAGCCAGATTTGTTGAATAAATGAATTCTTGCAAGTTACTTGCTTAGCTGCTCCATCAATGACAAACCTTCCATCGATTTCAGAGGGAAGCGGGATCAGGCCCTGATTTCTGACACTGCTGATATCAGGAGTCTATACAGAACTAAGTAAAATTAAAAACAAAAAAACCCCAAACTCTTTCTCTGCCCATTAACTTCCATGGACCCCTGCCCTACAATTCATTATCTCTATTAGTAATTGCCCCCCCAAACTGTAAAGCAAGAGAACAAAATGGCAGTGCCAGCATTCCTGTTAAGATCTCATGAATAAACTTAGATAGAAGCATTGGAGCACTTCAAGACTGTAGTAGGTTACAGACTAAGGGATTTCCTTTGCGTGTAATTTTATGTTCTTGCTTCACACAGAAGTAATCTATTTATTCCAGGGTCTTTGTCTTTTTGTTTGGCTTGGTTGGTTTAAGCACTGGGTTATGATCCTTTAGTGATATCTGCAAACTACTAAACACATGGCTGCCCACTTTATCAGCCAAAAGAGAAAAAGAGAAATTAAACCCTCTATTAACCAACTTGTGTAGTTGATTACACCTTACGGGTCAAGCACCCTTGGGGCTGGAGAAATCTTGACTTGTGCCCTGAAACTGCTCCTTCCACAAAAGGAGGAGGCCAACACAGACAAGAGCCATGGGCTAAAGCCAGCAGACAGCCACTTACCTTTGTAGACATAACTATGTAGAGGGATAAGTTATATCCCTGTTCCAACAGGTGCAAACTCAGAACAGTTAAAGTTTCTCTAGTGTTCTATCTTTGCCAATGAACGCAAATCCAGACTATGAGTGCTTGCACATTTTGCTGTAAGTAGAATGGCACATTTGCATGAAGAAGAGTGTAAAAGAACAGAGGCCATTACTACCTGCCAAGCTGATCACTAACTGAATAAGAAGGGGATGAAGTAAAGCTACATAATCTTCTCAGGAGAGAAAAAGAAACCTCAGAGGGAAAGTTCCAAGTCACGGTTCATAATGCAACTTCAAAAAGAGTTTTGAAAGCACCCTCCTCCCAGTGATAAACTCCCTCTTGCTGACTAAGAAAAAGCATCTCTGTAGAAACTGCAGAAATCAACCCCCTGGAAGATCCAAGTTAGTGTATTTTTCAGCTGTCTAACACAAAGCAATGACCAGAACAAACCTGGAGTCAACGTGGACTCCCCAGGCCACAGGATGCAAGAGGATGCAGAACCACCAGAGTATCAGAGCACTGAAGGACCACCAGCGTGTTGGACGGACAAAACAAGACAACTCTTTTATTGCAGAGTCTTGCATGACAAGAATAAACTTTCACTAAAATGCATTTAGTATTATTGCATCAAATGATGCAGTTGATGAAAAATAAGCCTAGGGCAGACATTTCAAAATAGCTTTGCATTAACCAAACATGTCTAAGTCTGTGGTAGAATCCCCATCAAATTCCTTAGAAGCTGAGTCTGGCTGAAGGTAAGCAGTTCTGGAAAACCTTTTGACATTCATCGAGGGATTTTGAGACACCTAACACTAGAAATCTACATTTTGGTTCTCATTTTAAAGTCATTTGACACTTCCCTCATTCTTTTATTAATTTTTCTTCTTAAATTACAAGATCTTGCAAGGAAAAATCAACTGGAAGCAGAATGAATGACAAATGAATGGGGTACAAAAATAAAGGCTGATAACATACTTTGTTCTATCCCTGGGGCACAAGGAGATGTGTCCAGCCGTGTTTGGATTAAAAATAACATTTCAAAGCAATATGAATAACCCAAACCATCAAAAATCAGTTAATCTAATTCACAGTTTTAACGGTTTTATTTATTTCAATTAGACCATGATGGCTTTAGCCCATTACCTAGTTAATAAAGTGAAGTAGCTAATGTTAGAGCAGCAGTTAGCACAAGTGCCTTCTATGTTTCTGAGAGTGTCCAAGATCTATTTGTCAGGAAAGTGGTGCTGTTTGCATGGAGACATTCAGTAACAGTCTGATACGTGTTTATAATGTCATGAGTCAGTTCTTGATTCTTTTCTTCCCCATCCTAGAAAGGGACCAACTCTAAAAGCAATTCTAGCACTTCAGAGAAAGTAATTCCTTAAGGATTAAGCATAATCAGCCAGTACTTTTAAATGGTTTTGTCTACACAAGACAATATTCTATTTAAGACTTTGCTAAATGCCTTTCTTCCAACATGGACTGCGCTTTTTGCAATATAGAATCACAGAATCATTTAAGTTGGAAAAGACCTTTAAGCTCATCCAGTCCAGCCATTCCCAGCAGTGCCAAGGCCACCACTAACCCCTGGCACTGAGGCCTTGGCTACACGGGGTGTGAAAACTTGCAGGGAGGGTGACTCCAGCACTGCCCTGGGCAGCCTGTTCCAATGCCTGAGCACCCTCTGGGCAAGGAATTGTTCCTCAGCTCCAGCTAAACCTGCCCTGGGGCAGCTTGAGGCCATTTCCTCTTGTCCCAACCCTTGTTCCCTGGGAGCAGAGACCAGCCCCCTCCTGGCTCCATCCTCCTGTCAGGCAGTTGTAGAGAGCGATAAGGTCCCCCCTGAGCCTTCTCTTCTCCAGACTAAACCCCCCAGGTCCCTCAGCCCTTCCTCATCACACTTGTGCTCCAGGCCCTGCTCCAGCTCCGGTGCCCTTCTCTGGCCCCGCTCCAGCACCTCAATGTCTCTCTTGCAGTGAGGGGCCAAGAACTGAACACAGGATTCAAGATGAAGCCTCACCAGTGCCCAGTGCAGGAGGACAGTCACTGCCCTGGTCCTCCTGGGGCTATAATATACACAAACATTGCAAAGGTTTTGATCCAGAACATGTGTTATCTTTTCAAGAGTTGTAAATGATTTTACACTCTCATACTAGAGAGGAAACCATCCAAAACCAGCAGGATCTGAGTAAAATCTAGTGCTTTATTAACCTGGATTACCCAAAGAAGTACCAAACCAAAACTCACAGGGATGCATGGATTTCTACACAGCTACACTTAATGTACTGGTCTTTTGTCTAGCTTCTGGAACTCAACACTTGGTTACACTAGAAGACACATACTGCCTTTTTGTTGTTGTTTCTAAAGTAAAGATTTATTTTGAGAAGGATTTTTACAGCAGGGATATAGTTCAGCATGTGGAAATTGATTTTATCTACTTTCTGTAATGACAAAACTGATACTCTCCACTAGGAACCAGAGGATATAGGAAAGGTTCTATGTATCATAATCAGGTATATAGCATAGGAAACAGAATTTAGACAAGAGCTTTAAAATGTTCTGGCAATCTTTACCAGGCTGAATTTGCACGTTTTGTAAATTAAGCTTATTTCTTCAGACAACTTATTTACATGCTGTTTCCTTCTTTTTAACTATTACACAGTAACACACTAATGGTTCCTTTGCACTTACCTTTTTTTGGCTGCGCAAGAACTTGAAATGGGCTCCGAGGTCCTTAGTGGAAGTCACCCATCTTTTTTGTCTGTCCCTCTTGATGATCCTCCTCTTTTAGGCTGTATAGGCACAGAGAAAATGGAGAAGGGTGAAAATGGACAAACTTTCATTTATGTCCACCTATCAGATTATTTGGAACATGAGAACAACATTAAAAATGGATTTATAACTATAGATTACCAGGAACTATAGACAGTGGATGGGAGTTTACTCTCTACCACCCATCCTACAGCCCTGGGAGAGTCCATGCCATTTCTACCCCTTGTGTGCCAGCTCATGGAAGCTCCCTTCCTCTTATTCTTTCTCTATACACTCTCATAGCCACACAAACTCATTTTGCCCTCTGAACTGAAGCAATGACCCATTCCTTGTGATTAAATTAGCGTAAGTAATAAGATATCATACAGCTGATTGATTTCCCCAGCAATAGTTATTAACCAGCTCAATTCAGGGGAAAGCAGAGCCATTATTCTAAACATTGATTCCTGAACAGGACTGCAGGAGAGGAGTGTGCTCAGACAGATGTAGCATGCATGCAAACAAATCTCAATCCAAAAGAAGTGGAGGCTCCCAGTCTCAGCTGTATACACAGAATAAGGGTAAACTTCCCCTTAGAAAGCAAGAGACATGCTGGGTGATAAAAGGGGATAAATGTGAAAGATGTGCTCAAGTTGCTACAATTACTAATCTTGGTTGAAGGGAACAGAGACTGAAATCTGTTTCACTCCATTTGGGAGTTCAGGCTAATCAGTCTGGGGAGCTTCACCTATTTCTTCATGGCTGACTCTTCTTGTAATGAGCACATCTGGCACAGCTGCATCTCTCCAAGAGCCCTCAGTCAGTCCAATTCAGCACATCCAAACAACAAGTACACTTGGCCTCTGAGAACACCCAACTAAACACCAGGATTACTATTCACAGTCTTGCCCCTTCTTCTTTTGCACCCCCTCTTCCAGCTTCTTTTGTGATGCAGAAATGCCTGTTAGATCCCTCGTACTGCCTTCAGCCTTACTTCTCAGCTGTCTTCTGCAGGAGTTCATGCCACACGTCACCATCATGTGGTGATCACCGTGTGGGTGACCATGGACTGAATTCACTATTTCACAGAGCAGTACAGTAGCAGTGTCGGCTCTCCAAGACAGGAAGCCCAAATTCTTCTGTAATATTCAAGGTCCAAAGGTAAAATGGTAATCTTCTAGCTTGTACTCAGAGGCAGAACACAGCTGCTTTGCATCTTTCAGTCTTTCATCATCACTATTTCACCTGCTTGGCATCACTGTGAGGAAAGCCACAGCCATTTTTCTTGGAAGTCCTCAACCCCAGGACCTCACCAAGTATGAAAAGACCACATCAGCACATACAAGCACTTCTGCTTCCCACAGATGCTGCCATGAGTCTCCTGCCACCCTGCTTCTTCCTGGGCTCAAGCATCCTTCCCATTACAGATAGGATAGAAACACCTTTTCCTTCTCAGGACTACGCTTCACCTCTGAGAAGCTGCCACTCATCCCCCAGTTGTCCACAAGAGAGTTCAGTCAAACTGGGTTGTAATTACCATTGGCTTCTCTAGCAAAGCCTCACCAAGATTTGGCATGTGAACTGTACTCTGAAAGGTCCTAAGTCCCTGACAACCAGAAAAGACCTACCTGCTACAGGAGACATATCCAGACATCTCCCACAGCTACAGACTGAATTCTTTCAAAGAGAACATTCAAGCCATAAGACCTTCCTGCAGCTAATGATACGGTTGCCATAAGGCAGAAGATGAGGGAAGAGTGAGACACACTAACTCAAGACCAAACAGAACATGTTTCCATTCTCACATCAATCTTGCTGTAAGCAACCCTAGAACAGAAGAGGAAGAGTCTAGCTGTATGCCCAAAATAAAGACATGAAAACACTGCCTGGGCCATGGGTCTGTCAGGAAGAGGTCCAGGGAAGAGCACTACAAGTGGGAGAAGGCATGAAGAAAACCAAAGCACTCTCTAAACACCTGAGTGTGTCCAGAACACGGGCTTCCTGAGCCAGGAGGATTTTCTTCTGTTTAATAGCCCTATCTAGATTTTTCTGCTATGAAATAACCCAGAAGCCCACGTGAACGTGTCAGGATGTGTGACAGGCTGTGGCAGAGCTGCAGAGCTTCAATCTTGGGGTTTTTTTGAAGAACAACTTGTATTTATTTTGAACCTTTTCAATGGCTTATCTCTTTTGAAGCCCTCCTGGCTCTTGTAAGGCAGTTGGAACATAATACACTTGCCTTTCCCTTCCACATGGTAAAGTGACACAAAATATACATGCTGTGGGTAACTTCAAGAAAGTAGGAGTGTCGGGATTACAGAAAAACCCCTGTCAGAACTCAGAGGAAGTTCGTAGAGCCACTGAATGAAGCAGTCATACACTCAAACGATTAGAAGCACTAAATAGCAACAAATAGCCCCACAGTACTTCAATTATACTGCCATCAGTTTCAGTTCTGGTCCAAATAGCTCTCTCCTCTTCCAGAATTCAAAATGAGATGTATTACACTTTAAAGAATCTGTGTGAGTATATGTGTGCCTATGGGATTTTTTCAAGTCACTTATTTGTCTGAATGCCATTGATTTTTCTCCTAATTGTTATTCACTATGCTAATTTCCCTCACAAATCTCACATGCTATTGATCAAAAAGTAATAAACTCTCCAGCAAACAAAACAAGCATTATTGCAATGTTGGGAAAACATCATTTAATATCAATACCATATTTACAATTATCTTTAACCCAAATTTCACCCGCAATGCAATGCATAAGCAAAATCAGAAAGCTACAGGCAAAAGGGTAATATTAAGACTCCCACTAGACTAATTTCTAGTAGATTATAAGAAAAAAGGCTGAAATAGGACAATCTCAAGCAGTTTAAGATATATAGTTAATGCTATAAATAAACGCTGCTGAATAAAGTATAGCCTTCCTTCTCTGCCTCCTTTCTTCTGGTATTTGGAGATAGTCACCATGAAGATAAATCAGAAGTAAAGGCAGCACTAGTATATGTGCCAAAATATCAACTCAGGGAGGATCAGGCCTCAAATGGTGGTTTCTGCATTTCATTTTATTTTTTGATAAGGACACACTGGATTTGATCCAGTTTCCAGTTACATGTCTGCTGATTTTTCTCCTCTTCAGTGGTAATGGTAGTAGCAACTAAGTGGTAGCAATTTATAATCATCGCAGCCCTGAACCTTGTTCCAAACATTATGAAATCCCCCAAACTACCAGTCTTCCTTTTACCCCCATAATTTTCTGGATTTTGTTTTTAATTTACTTTCTTTACATTAGCTTGGAAATTGTTTCTTCTTTTCTAGCATATTTTTAATGCAAACTCTAGGCAACTTACTGCAAAATCAGTGAACTCAACCTGGTATAAAGTACATACAAAGGAAAAGATCGGGTCCTGTAGGGGACCAAAGAACTATCCCACATTTGGACAGTCCAGTCAGATCTTTATTAATCCAAATAGAACACGTTCAGCTCTTCTTTTGTTTCCTCTATTCCCAAAGTATTTATTGGTAAAGAATCGACTCTTCATGCTTCAGCTCACCATGTACATGTTTGTTGCATTCAGATGGGAACTCCACTGTATATAGCGAACTGTGTTTGATTGCTGACTGCAGACAAAAAGACATCACCAGCAGCAGATACATCCAACTTTAACAGTTCTATGATTCTGTGTAAGAAACCTTAAAGGTGGGAGGATAAGGCAGCTAGACAAGAGCGAGCACACACAACTGGATGCCAGGACCAAGACACATAGTTGTAGGGAATTCAAAGTCTTACTGAAATCCCAGCAGGTATCTTTATCTGGCACCATGGCCCATTGACATTTTCAACATGAGCGTGGTCTCCAATATTTGGGCCTGAATCTTCAGGCTTTGTAGGGTTTGGATCAAATGCTCTAGTTCAGTCCTACTCTGAGGGAATCTAAGGTTCCAGTTATTTTTCTATAGTTTTCTCTTCCTGCCCTTTCTGGCCAGTTTAAAATCTACCCTTGACTAGTCCAAGCACACTCAGACTCAAAGATATTATTTCCAAGTTGCACATTTCCAAGAGCTACATGTCACCGAACGTGAGGAACACAGAAATCTGTAGTGTGGGTGGATTTGGGAAAGAAGAGCTTTTGAGCGTGACCCATCATTCAACTCTGCACCTGGCAAAGAGGGAAAACAATCCCAGCACGCCAACGAAAACACAACAAAGAGCAG
>NW_009937811.1:103403-121026 GCF_000696875.1 Nestor notabilis
AGGGCAACTCTTGCCACAGCCCTCCTCGAGTTTCACGAATCCCACATTGCCTCCAGCTGGAAGAGCAGCCAGGTTTCTGTCACTAACCCAAGCCACCAGTGCTCGTGTGAGTGGCCGGTGAGGATTACTGAGGTACTCACTAGTGTAGAGTGGCTTCATGCCAATCGTGACATACCAGCTAAGGATGCGGTCCATGGGGTTTTGCATCATAACAGGCAGAGACAGGATTATTTTGTCTCTGCAATTATTTTCTGACTTAATTCCCACTGTTCCACCTCTTTGCATGCAGCACATCCCTGGGGAAAAGTAGATGAATTCTCTGGTGATATCAGCAGAAGGTGTCAGTCAAAGCAGAGGTAGTTAATAAAATAATGAGACATGTCTCTATTTAATTTCAGGATATTTCGAATTCACGTTCTGTCCCCACACACCCACTGCAGCAGAATTTTCAAAATAAGACCATTTTTGGAACAATCTGCAAACAGTGATATTAATAACATTCAGTACATTGATGGCACACCCTTCCCTGGATGACTGGGTTCACTCCTCACTCCATTTCAAAACCAGATGCAGCAGAAATAAGCAGCCCAAGAATGGACAAGGAAAGGTTTTAGATTCAGGGAAAGACTTCCATATGATATGGGTGACAAGACTTGATTTAGTGAGAAGATCAGGAAGAGTGAGCAGCAGAGAGCACAGCCCATGTGTTCTGGTTTATCCTTATAACACAGAAACAAGGGAACATCAGGTAAAGATGAATGAAAGCAAATCCAAAACCAACTAAAGAAAAAAGAAATTCACTTTTCTATGCAGCCAACAACCAAGTTACGGAGCTGGTTCTTCATATGAAATAGCACCGAATTAAGTCTTTATACAGATACAAAAAGGATTAGTCATTGACACCAATAATCAAAACAATAAGTTACAACAAAGAGATATAAATACGGTTGGGCTTGTGCCAAATATTAATGCCAGAGATAAAAATACCTCACGTGCAAGATGCAATTCCACAGTTACAGGGTATCATGTAGGGTTTCTTCTGAAGTGCCTGGGCTGGCTACTGATGGAGGCAGGATATTGGACTAAGAGGCTTATGGATCCCATTTGCTGGGGAAGTCATAATTTCTTAGTGCTTCCCAGGGCAATAGGTGAAGTCCTGTGGAGGTGCCATAAAGGGAGTCACTGCAATGGATATGAGGAGCATTTTGAGCAGAGATGTCACTGAATAAGAATGAGAGACCTGAGAATAAAACATTCTTTTTTGATGAAGGAATAAAGACAGTCATGTAATGGAGAGGAAGCCGAGAAAGGTGTGTGCAGTGCTGCTGCTCACACTGCGTCCTGCACCCGGACCAACACAGCACCTCTGCGCCCTGCACCTCTTGTGGACGCTACAATTAAAAGAGAATTTGCAGCTGTTCAACTAGTGAGTGCATAAAGACTACACACATAAACCCCCTGCTCCTCCATAGCAAACATATGTATCCGGTTCCCAATTTCATCTCCAGAAAAATGGTGTCAGGCTGCCAGAAGAAGGAAAAATTAAAGATGGGCTGCAGGGTTTCCCTGTCCTGCAGAGAACTCAGATTAAAAGGAATACACGTGTGTGTATACACATACACACACATATATACACATTATTTTAAAGCTAGTTATACGGTGTAGAAAAGGACACTCCACATTTTTCCTCTAAAGCTACTAGCAAGAACAGTGTATAACTTGGTGGTCAGAGCACTTTGCACAGATCCAGGAACTCAGGGTCATGTCTGTGTCCTGCCCGATCCAACTGACCAACTGGGCTCTCAGGCCAGTTCGAATTTCCCACCTTTCCCAAGAAATCTTTTCTGAGAAAAAAACGTCACCAGAACTGTTCAGCCCCTGGACAAAGTTTGAAACTCAAGAGTGCTATTTCCATGGCAAGGTTCTCCTTCAGCCACGCAGCTTCAACAGGGACACAAGCTCCCAAATGAAATCCAGATACACCAGAACACCTTGACTATTCAGTGTCGCAACCTCCATTTAGCTTCACAGGTTCATCTTCACTGGTGTCCTCTCCAGACTACTATGGGCTATAGGACATGATTGACAACAACGAAATCAACCAGCCAGGGTAAGCACTACCAAAAACACCTTGCAGAACTCATCTGCAGATTTGCATTTATGAAATGACACAAGTCCTTTCTAGTCTTCTAGTTATGGAGGCACCTCACAGTGTAGAATCATGGAATCACAGAGTGGTTGGTTGGGTGTTGCTCCCCAGGTCCCTCAGTCGTTCCTCATCACACTTGTGCTCCAGGTCCTTCACCAGCTCTGCTGCCCCTCTCTGAATCCACTCCAGTACCTCAATGTCTCTCTTGTAATTAGAGATGTTCCTCAGGAAACCCCAACCTTCCTTCTCTCCATCTCTATGAGAAGTGGTGAGGATGTCCTCAGCAATGTTCCCAGGATGACTGCATTGACTGAAAGTGTTCTGACACTTCCAGTTACTACTGACATGAGAGAACATTTTCTACAGTCTGTGGCAGACGAGGGACAGGGATGCATCCACTTGTTTCACTATACAACAGTGAACTAGACTACACGGAACCAGCCAGAAACCGCACTCCTTTGACTTCCCAAGTTCTGTGTCCCTTGCCCAGAACCTGTAACAGAACTGACTGTACAGTCACCCTGCTACAGAGGAGTGGTTTTTCTTACTGAACCAGCTTACCCCATTTTTCCACTCCCAGTTCAGTCCTCCTTGGTCAAAAGTTACCTTCAACATAGCTGAAGAGCAAGAAACATTCCACAAGGGCTGCACAGCATTATTTTGTTCTTAACATACTGGGAAATGAAGTGTGTGGGTTTTGGATTCCAAGATCCAGACCATCTGTTAAACCTATCAGAGGTCTGAATTCTAATTTGCTGTTGATTTAAAAATAGTCCCAGCAATACCCTATCATTTTCTGTAAATTATATATTATTTAGTTTGCCATTTTTAAATATTATAGCGTCCTCTTCTCTCTTCTCTTATGGTTTAATTTAGATTCCTTATCATCTGCACTAGTACCACTCTTCCCTCACAGTAACTGATCCTTGCCTCTATTCTATGCCAGGGAACGTACCAGACTACTCACAGGCTTGAAAGCTGGCTCAAAACCCAACACTGATGTTAAAAGCTGAACACAACTTCACCCCTGCTGCAAGATGTCACCTCTGAATAGAAGGCAAAAGCCAGCACGAGTTTATTCATTCTGTGGATTTCACCAGTTTACCTGCAGTCACCATATTAATAGTACATCTTTGTATTCCTACTTAAATGACCAGCAGTTGGGTATCGCTGCCACTGTGTTGAACTGGCAACCTTTGGGAAAGTTCCTAGAGAGCCTCAGCCTGCATTCTTCAGACCTGAGATGGATCTCCTGCTCACATTTTACCTTTTGCAATGGGCTCACCATAGAGCATCATGGACTCTGCCATGGTATTGCCTTCTCAGTCCCTCCCATAATGTTAAGTGTGACCTGCTTTCTCAGAACATAAGCAAAAGGTCTTCAGCTCACTCATAATAGGCACACAAGAACCTAGTTCTGCCCCACACAACACTGGCCTTTGCTGCTGAAATGGCTATCAGCTAGAGCAACAGAAACCAGATGGTTTAGTTGTACTGCGGATCGCCTGGGTGTGTTCAGATCACCTGGATGTGTTCAGATCACCCAGATGCTTCTGTAAAGTCCTACAGAAGTTTATTTGTATTCATACACGTCACGGAAATGAAAGCTGCTGTTTTCAAGCTCTGGTTGCAGCAGGAGACAGCACCAGCTCATCCAGCAAACAGGAACAGCAACTGGGGCTGATTTAGGTTTAATCAAAACCTGACACTGCAGTTCATCAGCTTTACTAAGGGAGGATACAGCAGAGCTTTGTAAAGATCAGGACTTGTTACACTTGTTGTCTAATCTCAGCTAAGGAAAGGCAGACTCAAGGTCCATATTTGATGCTGTTCCTGAAAACAGTGGTGTATCTAGACATTTTATTTCCTGGCACATTCTGCTTCCTCACTTCGCACGCTTGATAGCAGAATACTTGGGCTGAAAGGGGAGTATGTGCATGCTCTGCCTTATTAATTATTTGTGTAACACACACATCTAAATCTAAAGCAGTGATTCTCAAACAGCCAGTGTAGAACAGATTTATTTCTCATTACTCACTTGTATTTTGGTTCAGTTACCACAACTGCAGCTGCCATGAATCTGTGTGGCTGCAGATGCAGCCATGTTACAAATGAATTATACAGTGGGTTACACACCAGCAGCTCCTGCCCCGACAAATTTACAGGCTAAGTAGGACAATGGAGAGACAACAGGAGAAAAAGAAGAAACAACAAGGAAATAGGAACCTGACAATTCTTGTGAATTTGTTTAACACTTAAACTGATCTGGTTTTCCTGTTAGTATTAATCCCAAACTCAGCTATCTCGGAGTTATCATCCCAGCATGTGCAGAGCAACAATACTTCTCAGGCACACTGAAACCATGCTCTAAACATCTGTGTAGCATTCACTGTACATAACAGAGCTACTGCCAGCTTTGTAGCCCCCAAGACAGTTCTTCCCCCAACATCTCAGTTTTCCTACTACAAATGACTACAAATTCAGAGATAATCACCAAAAATCAAAGGAAAGGGATGTTACTAGATGCAAAACCAGCACTACACCCCCACGCACACTGAAATCCATCATTGCCCCAGGTGCTAAAGATTTGACCACCTTGTCTCATCTGAGTTTAGAATGGTTTATAATGCAAAAAGCTTTCAATATCTTTAGAATTCTAGATCTCAGTCCTTTAAAATTGTGAAGATCAAACAGTTTTGTCCTCTTTTGTACAGCGGCCTTCAAGAAGTCATGCTTATAACTATGTGTTTTGGACATTACAACCAAGGATGACATCTACTGACCCCAGCACTGAGAATGCCACAGATTCCTGCCACTGAGCCCGTTAGCCACGGAGTCTCCGGACTGCAGAGGGGATTGGTGCATCTCCCAGAAGTTCAAATTACCGTATTTTCCCCACACAATTTTAAATATACAGTTACAGATTTGAAGACATTTAACTCATTCTTCAGCCACTTTCTCTTCCCACGTCACAAAAACACAGCGCAATCTGACAGTACTTGTCCACATTTAATGAAGATGCATTTGGAGTCAGGACCAAGGCTTCTAGGAAACGTACCACAATGAGAAGTTCAACACGCTGGCTCCTACTGCGCTTCAGTGAAGTTCATGGGACAAAATACATTTCTACTGACAAATAAATTACTAGGGAGAAATCACCAATGAAACAGACATTTCACCCTGCCAATTCTTCCCTTACAGGGAATTAAAGACCAAGAAGATAAACAGAAAAAACTAAATTGGAAAACCCCAAACAAGAACAAGTACAGATAACGAGACCAGAGCAAACAAGCCATGTGGTAGTAAGACAGTGGCAGACACTTTGTCAGAGAATCATGGAATAGTTTGGATGAGAGGGACCTTCAAAGCTCATCTAGTCCAACCCCCTGCAATGAGCAGGGACATCTACTAGATCAGGTTGCCCAGAACCATATCCAGCCTGGCCTGGAATGTCTCCAGGGATGGGGCATCCACCACCTCTCTGGGCAACCGGTGCCAGTGTTTTATCACCCTCATTGGACAAAATTTCCTCCTCACATCCAGCCTGAATCTCCCTTCTTTGAGTTTCAAACCATCACCCCTTGTCCTGTCACAACAGGCCCTGCTAAAAAGTCTCTGCCCATCTTTCTTACAGGCCCCTTTTAAGTACCGAAAAGCTGCTCTAAGGTCTCCCCAGAGTCTTCTCTCCTCCAGGCTGAACAAGCCCATCTCAGCCCTACCTCACAGCAGAGGCACTCCAGCCCTCTGATCACTTTAGTAGTCCTCCTCTGGACCCTCCCCAACAAGTCCACATTTATCACATTCTGCGAGGGGTTTTAACTCCCTCCACGGATCAACTCCACGCTACAGCAGCTTCTCCTAATAGTCACTGTGCTGAACTTTGGCTGCGCACAGCAGGCTGGACCCCTGAAAGCCCCAGTGCTGGTGTCTGGCAGGCCTGCCCCAGTGAACGCCATGCTCAGCCTGCTGGCACGTCCCCATTCTCATCCCTGGGCTGGTATTTGGTTCATGTCAGAGACAGACAAAAGAGAGCTGTGGCAACACATGGCGGTGGCCGCCGGCAGACTCTTTAAACCATAAGTGTACATTAAAACTTTGTTTTGGCCAAAATCTCTTTTGGGTGGTTTATTTTTACTACTTTTTAATTATTCTAATTGAAGGGGGAATATTTCCCTTCGTTTCTGCCATTCAGCCACTTCACCTCCTCCCACCCGCTGCTCCTTTTTGAGCCTCTGCCTGCAAACACCACTGTTAGTCATATTTCTGGGTCCCACTGAAGGTTGGTTGGGCTTTCCCCCTCCCTTCAATCCTGCTGGAAAATAGAGAACAGATGAGTTTCATTAAGTCCCTTGGCTTGTAGGCTGACACACCCCACTCCTGGTAAACACAGGGATTAGCCAAGTCCTTCTAATAAACAGAAGAGCGAAAAAAAGACCTGTCCGCTATTTGTGTAAGGGTTTTGTGTTTACAAAGGAGAGGGAACATATGTGAGCAAACCTTCTCTTAGCCCTGATGGAAGGAGAGTGGCCCAGGATGAGGAGAGAAAAGCTCTCCTCGCAGCCACTTGAACTGCAGTCAGCTCAACAGCACAAAGCAGCGCTGCCCATTCTGGTAGATGAGAAGGCGAAATGTTTCTGTGCTCTTGGGTGGTGTAGAAAGGAGCAGGCTCTTCCAGAAGAGCTCAGGAAGCATTCAGCACCTGCTGCCCTAACACAGACCAAGCTTCCAAATCCCCTGCAGACTTTTTGCTCGACATTTGATAGCCATTTTTCACATCCAATTATTAATCGGCATATACCGAACTCTTTGGTTTCTGCGGATCTGCCTGATTATTTAAGCCCTGAGATAAGAAGGCAGAAAATGAGAGAGGAAAATGAAGATCTGATTCCCAGATGGATGCTAAAACTGGGAAGGAGGTGGGGGCACACAGACTAAGTCAGTGTAATTCAGGATTTATTTCTTGTACTGCAGCCTTACTAAACAAACATTTGGATCAGAAGAGGCAGGATGGTTTGGGATTTAGTAGTGATTTCCATGAATGACCCTGATTTATTCCAAGTTCTCAGCACTAAAGCCTCACATTTCAAGGTCTTCCTCTGTTATTCAGGACCATTGGCCTCATTTTACATTTCAATTCTCAGACAGAGAACTACACACTTTAACAAATCTATTGCTACCGATACAATGGAATGCTTTTTACTCTGAATGCCATCAGGATATGCGCTGTTAGAGGCATTTCCAAAACCAGTGAAAGTCTATAAAATAATCTCAGAGATCAGTTTGTAAAAGGCACTTTATGGGTAACGTCAGGTTCTTCTGGCCAGGAGAATAAAACTCTCATGTGAATTTTTGTGTAAATCTCCCTTTTCACTGATGTCTTTTGAATTTCCACAACCCCCCAAGTAAACAAATCCTTTCCTCTTTTAAAAATGTTTTCATTTTCTGATGAGGGAATCAGATCTGAAAAGGTCAGCAGTAGTACCAGCAGATTAGTAGGTGCTTCCATTAATTGCAACTGGGGTATGCAAAACACATCTCATTTCCTTTGAGCTCTCAAGCCAAGGTTTGAATACGGAGAGTGAGCAAATATAGAAGCGCAGCTGCTTTAAGCTTCCTCTGATCCTCACTCACAATGCACAAGTGGTGCTCCTGCACCAAACTGTGCTGTGATCAAAACCAGCTGATCCAGAGTATATCAGAATGCTACTGTCTAAATTGCACTCGAGTCTTTACATTTTCCCCTAGTATATTTTACGGGGGCCCTTGTAAATCTGATAAAACACTGGAGCAACTGTAGCTGCTCGAGTGTTGCTGATGTTCTCCCTCACATCATTTTACTGATGCTCTGCACTGCCTCGTGTGGTCGCTGGGGTTGGCTGCCTCCGACTCAGCCCAAAAGGAATCATTCATCTTGGTTTTTAACACTTTTCAAGGGAACAGACATCAACACATGTAACACCCTTCACGTGAAGACCCCAGAGTGCTTAGCACTGGTTCGAATCAAATGAAATAAGAGAACAGATATTGCAAAGGAAGGCAAATTAAATGATCCTTTAAGACTTGACTTAAACACACTCAGCAACTCAAAACAACAAGGGGGTGGGAGTCCACTGGTAGATTAATTCGAGTGCTTTATATTACCAAAGAAATAAAGAAAAAGGGCCGAAGCCCAGCCTAGCCAGAGGACATATAAAGCAACAGACTGAATGACCTGGAATAGTTTCATGTCCTGTGTGGCCATCTTAAGTCGTGGACAAAATGACAGTTTTTAGTCCTGAGCTTTGGGAACCATGTTAACAACTCCCTAGAAACTCTGAAGTGAGCGTCTAAGATCAGCTACCAACCCCCTAACCCTGCCTATGGGCTGTACTTCCCGGCGCAGGCTGTGAGCCCATCTCTTCTGCAGAAAGAGCTCAGGAGAGATTTCCCGCTGGCCTCGTGGTAAACCTTGACTTGACCATCATCTGTGCTCCACAGAGAATCACCCACCACGTGCAGCGTGTTTAACATCAGACCATTAACACGCAGTTCAAATAATGCTGCTTGGAAACTCCTTGGGGATCATCTGGAAAAAATTTTATGGTTTTAACCACCTTTAGTTCACAGAGGACTTCAGAGATAAGGTCGCCAGCCACAGATCTCGCAGGGTTTTCTGGTGGCAGCAATGGACGCTTGTGTCTTTTCAGGGCTACGCTACGTTCCAGCAGTGACTATCAGGTAACGTTTACAGGAGCTGCTGCTCTAAGTGCGCAGGGATTATGAACCCTCTTACTCCAGAGCACTAAGTGTGCCTGGTTCACCTGACATGGCAGACAACAAGCAAAGCTGTGAAATTGTCCTCCTTGAGCTTACAAACTTTTCCAAAGCAACTTCTGTGCACATGAGGAGCTTCGCCCCAGCTGAGACAGCTCTGTTTATCCATGCTAAGCCTGCCATGCAGGAGACCATTTCCTCCTATTTTCCCCCCATAAAAAGTTAAATTATTTAAATAAAAAAAAAAAAGAACCATTTTCTTGAGTGGTTGCAGGTCACTGTGGATCAGTGAGGTTTAACTTTAGTGTGTTGTGATGAAATATTAATACCAAGTCAGTGTGTTTATTTCTTCAAGCGTCTGGAGCCACTGAGTGTTTATGCCTCAGGATTAGCAGGAAGTGTGCCCATGCATAGCAGCCCTGTGCTTAGAAAGTCTGAGATTTCAACATTTGAAGACTGTCCATGGCAAATCAGCTGCATTGGATTGTGTCAGCTCTACTGTGGGACACAGAGCTGTTCCCACGAGATTTCACTCCCATAACGAACCAAGAGACTGTCAGGTTAGTAACAGTATGAGCAAGGCAGGACTCACTCCATTTCCACTGCAAAGTATTTGGACTTAACTAGAGCAAGCAAAATCAGGCCACAGACTTACCACCAACAGCCAAGATGGTAAGAGGGTCCCAATTCATTCTTTGCAACCATAAATAACCTCTGATCCTAAGGTATAGCTTGCTTTATGTCTCAGTATCTAAGACACCACCTGTTAAGACGACAGAAACTCAGTTCTCTAAGATTTGAAGAAAATGCATGAAATCATTGTATGGCAAATGGGCACTGGTGGGTTATAAAAGACACAGCAACAGCAAACACTTGGACTGTTTGCACAGAAGTCCAGGACACCAAGGGCTGAAGGAGTGCCAGGAAATCTGCAGCTCCCCTCAAACCCAGCCTGCACCAGTTCACTCCATAAACACGCAGGACAGGAAGCCACTTGCCTTTCCCATTTGAAAGGTTAGAAGGGTCCTAAAGGAAGGGCAAGCGTAGGAGCAGAGGCAAACGTAGAGGAAAAAGGATACTGCAACGTCCTGCCCCAGTTTCACAGTCTGCCTGGGGGCAGATCCACTTCCCCCGTTCCTACGACAAGTGGAAACAGGATCTGTATCTTGGCGAGGAGTCATTACATAGGGCCACCTCAGAATGAGTCCTCTTAGGCCTGTGTTTTGCCAAAGGGATGAGTCATGAAACCAAGGTCCTGGCCCCACAGCAATGTTCACTCTAGATTTCCTTGCTACGGTTCAGTCTGGCACTGACAATTAGTGCAAAGCAGAGAGAGCTGCTCGAAAGGAAGTGCAAGCTACGAGACCAATTTGGCTTTGCTGTACTGGAGGAAATACAGTACAATGCATCACAGCTCACTGCGCAGAGCAATCTTTTTCAGGGTGAAATACAAAGTGTTTGCGTGGTGAGGGAAGAGTTACCAGATGTAAGGATTCTTATGGACATGAGGAACCTTTGCATGTGCAGAGATTGATCAGAAAAATCTACAACGTGGAAAGCTAAAGGGATGCGTCTTGGCAAAGCTGCCAAGGAGGTGGCTCACCCTGACAGCAATCGGATGTGACTGCAGGGACAGAGGAAAGCCAGCACCAGCCACCACAGGAGGGACACACAGGTGAGGTTCCTGAGGAAGGCTGTGGTTTCAGAGCAGCTCACTGTCATGTGGGGAAGAACAAAGGAGGCTCAGAGCAGCAAATTCACAGAACCACAGACTGGTTGGGTTGAAGGGACCTTAAAGCTCCATCAGCTCCAACCCCTGCCACGGGCAGGGACACCTTCCACTAGAGCAGGTTGCTCCAAGCCCCTGTGTCCAACCTGGCCTTGAACACTGCCAGGGATGGGGCAGCCACAGCTTCTCTGGGCACCCTGTGCCAGCGCCTCAGCACCCTCACAGGGAAGAGCTTCTGCCTCAGAGCTCATCTCAGTCTCCCCTCTGGCAGGTTAAAGCCATTCCCCTTGTCCTGTCCCTCCATCCCTTGTCCAAAGCCTCTCTCCAGGTTTCCTGGAGCCCCTTTAGGCGCTGGAGCTGCTCTAAGGTGTCCCCTTCAGGAGCCTTCTCTTCTCCAGCTGCCCCAGCCCAGCTCTCTCAGCCTGGCTCCAGAGCAGAGCGGCTCCAGCCCTCGCAGCAGCTCCGGGGCCTCCTCTGGCCTCGCTCCAGCAGCTCCACGTCCCTCTTGTGCTGTGCCCCAGAGCTGGATCAGGGCTGCAGGGGGGGTCTCCCCAGAGCGCAGCAGAGGGACAGGATCCGCTCCCTGACCTGCTTCTCACGCTCTGGGGTTGCAGCCCAGCATCACCCTCTTTGTGCCTGTGCCCACATTTGGTGCTCAAGCCTAGCACAGAGGTGATGTTAAGATGGCAAAGTGGCCGAGTTCATGTCTAGTGGATCCCTGCTGCCATTGCATAGCAGAGTGTCCTAGAACACTTTACCAACTGCAACCTGGCCTATATACACCCTAGCGCAGAGGATTTTCAGTTCTAGTTATGTAAGAAAAACCCCAATGGAAATTATTTTAAAATGGATCATCTCTACTACCTTAAAGGCTCAAGTCAGTAAATCTTTCTTTTTAAAGAATGGTGCCAACTTCACTGGCATTAACACACCTCAGTATATATTAAACTAATTTGTACCTGCAATATACAGCTGTGTAAATCGGAGAGCAAGCAGCGATGCTGCTGCGATCCTACAGACCTGTAATCATTACAGTAGCAGCATGGTATGCAGAATGGGAGCTGGTTCTGCCCTTTTAATAATCCTTTTACATACCTGAAATAAAGTGGAAAAGGCAAATATTCATGTCCCTTTAAGAGCCCCTCCACAAATAAAGATATGTACGTAGACTGAAACACACACAAAGAGATTATCTCCGCTTGACATCAGCATTCGGTGTAAGTAGTAAGACACACATACAAAGAGGAAAAAATAAATTAGATAAGTCATAATAGTACTATAATAAAACTATAAAGCAGGAGACTGCTCCAGGCATTTGACATGCATCTTGGCACTTTTAATGAGGGAAAACAAAAGACTCCAAGTGCATCCTCAAGAGCTGACGTGTGCATGTGAGTGTGTGTGTAAGAGGGGAGAAGGCAGGGATGGCTCTCGAGGGGATGAGGGACGCTGCTGCTCACCGAGGCCCATCAGGTAGCAGTAAATCTCCACTGTCGGGCGCACCCCGCCTTGCTTCTCACGCTACATTAGGCATGTTGTACTCCCTTTGGTTTATGGAGGGTTGTGGTGCTAAATGAGCTAGAGCAAGAGCTGCAGTACCAGGGGATCGAGTGACTGTCTCCACCAAGCAGCTCCACTAACTGAGGATTTCTCTGTTTCCCTCTTCCTTGCTTAGGATTGTGCCAGGAAAGGAGTCAAACAGTCACAGACACCCCCAGCTCCTGCAAGTGATTTATACACACCCAAAGTTTCTGGTTCTGGATTCTGCATTCCAGGCTGTGGGAAAGGTGTCATTTAACTCAGCTGCCACTAACATGCAGTTTTATCACTTCTTTCTTAATTTGTTAGCCTCTCCTTTGCAGAGAGGTGGAACATCCTTGATTCCATACCAAATAACTGGTATTTTTGGATGGACAAGGCCACATGGCAGCATTCTTTGGAAAAGCAGAGATCCCCTTTTCCCTTTGGAAAAGCACACATCCCTTCAACCCATGGGCTGGGTTGTAACCCTCAAAGCTGCCGCTGCCCTCCAGCATTCTCAGCCCCTCCTAGAACCAACTTTGATCCCATCTCTCCCTCATCGTCCTTCAGTCGCCTCTTGACCTTTCAGTATTTTACATCGATTTCTTTTCGTGTTGTATCACCTTTAACAGCCGCAGCCCTGGCCCAGGCCACCGCTGTGCCAGTTTCATGCTGTAGAAGATGAAAAGCTGGTTTAGCACAGGCACATAGGCCATGCAGGAAGACAGATGGGCAAAAATACAAACCCCGGTCATTCGTGAGATATTCATAACATTTCAAAACATGTTTTTGTGTCACACTGAGGCAAAAAAATCAAGATATTTTAATGGGAAGCAGAAATGAGATGGGCTTTTCGAGTAAAGACCAGCAAATGGTCCATTTTTAATGTACTAAATGTGGATAAAAATTCCTTTTGGAAACCAAAAATGCAACTTCAACTTTTGGTTTTCAGAGCACTCTATGCTGGGGTCCGATAGCTGCCGAATTCTGACCAGTATTAGGAACACGTCACTTTACCAATGGCACCGTTGTCTGCATTAGGAAACAGATGCACTGACAAAACCACACACAGTAAGAAAACACAATGTGAACTACATCTACAGAAGGATCAGGTCAATATTAACTCGGAGAACTCGTCATGGTTTTATCAAGATCTAACCAGTGCTTTGCTATAGATTAAAAGCAATAGGAAGTTAGCAACTGAGAATGCCAAAAAATAAACTTTGGTTTTCCACCACTGACTCCAGGATCTTGGCCATCACGTGTGGTTCTAGTTACCTCTGAGAAATCTAACACTAACATCACTAAAGTACAACAGGAAAAGCAACAAGGTTGAACAGAGATGTATAGGAAGGACTAGACAGACTAAACAGGCTTCTAAAAAGGAGGGATGACTAAGGAGGGATTACAATGGAGGTCTGCAAAAATGGAGATCAGTGTGGAGAACAACAAGACCACCAACCATATGAGAACAGTTATTAGGAAACACGTATTCACTGCTTCTAATCAAGCAAGAACTGGGGATTACTCAATGAAACAGGGCCTCAAGCTACAAAAGAAAGGATCTTTTCATGCTATATGTATTTACACTGGAAGTTGTTGCTAAGGGATGTTTTGATGTGCAAAAAATATGAGTACTTAAAAAAAAAGGAGAGGGAATTTGAGAGTTTCATGAGGAGAGAGGCTGGCCCGCATGGACAACAGCAAGTATTTGCTGGGAGCCGGGTGTACACCTAGACATGCAATGTGGTCTTGCTGCTGGACAGGGAGCACATACCTTGGACGGCACATGCTTCTGCAGCAAAGTTTGGTGTAATTGCAGGGCCAAAGTAACCAAGCAGACCACAAACTACCCATCTGCCTTCCTGAGCACAGGCAGGCACCTGAGGTGTGCAGGGGAAGTCAGCCACCTGTAGGACACCCAAGCTGGAGCTGGTCATAGGAGGGTTTAGCCTGTAACTTCCCGCACTTCCCCCATCATCTGGGAATGCCAGAGCCCTCCCTCACTCAGCATAAAGACTTTCTGGAGCTGTATATTTATTGGACACGTATGACGTGTTACCTCAAAAGCCAACCTGCAAACCAACACCACCACCACAGTAGACTTTCAACATAAGCTTTTATATAAATTTCTTTCTCAGAATTTGCAATTTCAGGAATGAAAAAATAGTATAAATCTTTAAAATGCCTACCCTAAATGACACAAACTCAATTTTGTTGGTATTTGGAAAGAAAAAGGACACATATTTCATTATTACCTTAATACCCTCTAAGGTATTAAACCCCAATAATCCAAAGACCCCAACAATCCAAAGACCCGGGACAAAGCAAACAATCACAAAGGTTTAGTTCCGGTTTCTTCCCTCTCTCGTGATGTCATTTGTTCACACAGAAGAAACATTCTCTACAAATAATCCACTTATTGCATATCCTGATGGCTAAAATTGCCCATATGGAGGGCATTATCAGAGCCCTCCAGGACAAAAATAAGGAAAATCATTTAAAGGCAATGTTGAGCAGCGCATACACTATCCCACCCTCTTGCTTCCTGACCATCTTGGTAAGAAACTATTTGCTTGATTGCTTTAAGAAGTTCTTGGCCACACCTCATTTAACTTATTTTCCAGATCAATCAGGTCAGGTCCCTGAAAAATCCCCTCAGGTTGCCTTTTTAAATGTTGACTTGTTGCCTTTTAAGCAAACAAAATAGAAGTTTCCTTTTCAGTTGGCATGAGCTGGAGTCCAGATGCAGGGCTCCAACCCAAAAACAGCATTCAGCAAAGGACCCACATACCAAGAAGGATGACTGATTTTGCCTGCGTTTCTCCTCCCATTTTTTCCTGTCTTGGGAAATATTTGGGATGCACAAGCAGACAGCCTTTTTTAGACATTGCCTGCTTCTAGGAAGAAAAGAGTGGGTGAATGGATACAATAGGCCCAGAAAGTAGAGCTGTTTAATCAAAAGCAGTCACGAACAAAAGCAAGCCAAGGAGCCCAGGAGGATAATTATATTTCACACCTCAATTAACATTCTTTCACTGCCACTTAAGAAATCCCATTTAATTGCCCTGCCTAAGCCCTGATTGTGTGAGATGTCGTACAGAAGGTGAATTGGCTACAGTGGAGGGTGCCATGTTATAGGCAGCACACAAAGCTCTACCAGTAGAATGTCTTCCTGGGGCGCTAACCCTGTGGGCTCACCTGCATGGATAGCACTGATGTGTACTCAGCTTAGCAGGATCACAGGCAGTGATCCAAAAAGTCTAACCTCAGCCACCGTTACAGTACTTACAGCATCGACTCCTCATATTCCTATCACAATAGGAGCTAAAGGCTTCAACAGATCTATATAAACATAACGAGATGCTTTCTCCCTGATAATCTAAAGGCAAGGAAGAAGAAGGGCAGAGAACTCAGCCTTGGGCAAACTGAGCACTGGGCAATTTAATTAAGCAAAACCATCAGAGAAGAGGTAGGAAGCGGCCTCAGATCTCCGAGTCTCACTTTCTTAATATCAGGTATCTTTCTTTCACTGGGATTTCTAAATCCTACAGTAACAGAAAGCATCTTCATCATCATTCTCAAGCCCATTTTTCATTTAAGGAAGAGGGACTTAGGGTCAATATGGCCAATGTTTTGCAAACATAAAATGCATCTTTGCAGTGCACAGAAACATCAAAAAGGAAAAGTTTGGAAGCCAAGCAAACCATTTCTGCTGGAAAACCCATGAAAAGGCAAGCCAAACTACTTTTAGGGTTATTTATTGGAACACACTTAAGCATCACACACATGGCAAGTCAAAAAGCATCCCCGATGGCCTCCTGGGTCCCACCACAGGCATCCTCAGCAGCAATTCCCAAACTTTTCCTCCCAGCACACAGCAAGCCCCTCCTTCTGGGGTGTGATTCTCTAGCATTTGGAGGTGCACTTTTAACTAATTAGGCTACATTTTGTCAAGGCCATCCTGAAATCCTCTGTGTTGTCATTCCCATGGAACACAGACCTGCCCCCCACAGCAGGACCTCACAGCACCAGAGTTAAACCAGGATGGTTCATATGTGCCATTTCTTCTCCCTTCCCCTAAGTTCTTCCAAAAAGGACTTTGACTGTGTACTTGCACCTGCAGGGGCACTTCTACTAGTATACGTGTGTGGATACTAGGATGCCAGAGAGGGTACCTCATCAGTAACACAGACAAACAAGCACATCAAATGTGTTTCCCGTATAAGATCTAATCAGTCTCTGTCCTCATCTTAGAGATGCTCAGTGCCTGCATTCTGACAAACCTAACTGTTTGAAACGAAGGCTACAGATCCCACCAGGAACCAAGGACCACCACAATCCCTATTGCCTTCAGTAACACATTCACAGAACCTTCCCACCTGCCTTCTCAAATATGAGCACAGAGAGGCACAGACATTTAAAAATTAAGCAGAAGAGGCTTTTGAGCAGCAGAGACTGCAGCAAGAGACCAGGCCCTGCCAAGCAAAGGAGAAAATTAATAAACCCACGACACATTAGTCACATCTCTCAAGGCACTATAGTAAGATGCTTGGAATTACACTAATGAGGGATGTATAAGGAACAGGACGGAAAAGAAAGGTTTAATGGCTGAAGGACTTTACTGGGAACTGGAATGTTTTGTTTTCCACGGACCTCCCAGATGGTGCCACACCAGTGAATTTGCTCACCAGTTCATCAAGCAGCAGAATGGTGATTGCTCTTCTTTCCTGTCCCTGCATCTCTCCATCCAAAATACCTTTTTTCCTTTTCACGGATGAGACTGGAAGGTGGCTGGGACTGTCACACTGCACATCACAGACAAGACACCTCTGTCAAAACACTGCTGAAATGCAGAGTTTTCACTGTGCTTTTCTCAGCAAACCGGCTTAGACATCAGTGTCAATCCCAACTCAATTTCTCCATTTATTATTATTACTATTTGTTACTACAACCTGTTTTATTAACATACTGATTCATACCGAACAGGCTCAGTGGAAAAAAATCACTATTTTTTTTGTCATCTTTATTTAAACCTAAAGGGCCTCTCATGTGCAGCTCCTGCATGGGGATACATCACCCTCTGATCTGGAGAAAGACAGGGCTCTCCTCACTATGGGCTGAGCAGAACAACAGCCATGGCCTGCTGCAGTCAGACCAAGGCTGGTGAAGCCTGGCATCGCGTGCCAGAAGCCTGGACCAGAGCCTATGTTTGAACATGTTTGAGCTATTAGAGATCTAAGAATGAGACAGAAGCAAATGAAAAGAAAAAAGAAATAAATGAAGGTGTTTAAAGGGAAAACTACGAGTCCTGCTGGAGATTAAAACTTTGTTCACCATCCAAAATTCAAAGGCAGCTCTTCTGTGGGTTGGCTCCTGCTTCTCCACAAACAAGTTGGCCCTGCTTATAACCTGTATTAATTTATAGAGCCACCAGCAGTGCCAGAACCTGTACAAACCCCTCCGCTGAC
>NW_009937811.1:121057-126335 GCF_000696875.1 Nestor notabilis
CAGCTCCTTCTGAGCAAACTGCAGTTCGATGATCCCCTTTAGCTGCCCAGGGCACCTCTCACCCACCCCACTGCCCGCTCCCCTGCCTGGGACAACCCCGGCTGAGTAACCCCAGAGGCATCCAGGCTCACCATGGAACGTGCCTGACATGCAGATGGAGCCTGGACTCCTGGCCAGCTCCAATAAGAGTCCTCATATTGCTGCAAGACACTAGAAGGAGAAACGTGCACCATTTTCAAACACACATCCCACCTCAGATGAACATGGTGTGATTCTAATTAGCCTCCAACGCTGTATATTCATTATCATAGAAAAAGATAACCCTCTTTATGTGGCACCCCAAGGTCACCGCTGTTTGAGTTACGTGCAGTGTGCACTGCCTGCCTGCTGGGTTGCTGGTAGGGACCAAGCTCTGCTCCCAAGAGCTTTCTCTCTCTCAAATGGAAGCAAAAGAAATCACTGGTTTAGCAGGTAACTGTAACTAAATTTACACCCCTTATAAACTACCCACAAGTGTGGGCACGTGTGACTTGTGTGAATTACAGGACTATAACCACAGAATTATGGAATGGTTTTGGTCAGAACAGACCTGAAAGCCCCTCCAGTTCCAACCCCCTGCTACAGACAGGGACACCTTCCACTAGAGCAGGTTGCTCCAAGCCCCTGTGTCCAACCTGGCCTTGAACACTGCCAGGGATGGGGCAGCCACAGCTTCTCTGGGCCCCCTGTGCCAGCGCCTCAGCACCCTCCCAGGGAAGAGCTTCTGCCTAATGTCTATGACACCAGTAGCCTTCTTGGTGAATTCGGAACACAGGCAATTCCACACGGCGTTCAGATTTTATAGTGGAATCATCAGATGCAAGTCTAACACACAATTCCAAGTGTCTTGTTGTTAAGTAGATAAATACATTGAACTGTGCAAACACAAATGGTGGCAGCACAACCAGATGCCAGTGAATCACCTGCAGTCGCAGAACTGCTGAAGATATGCACTAAAATATGAATGCATCAATAACATAATGGGCTTTCCTGCTCCGTCAGGTACCAATCAGGACACTACAAGAATCAAATTGTTAAAAATATTTGGAACTAGGAAAAGACTCATTTCTTGTGATCAGGAGAGAACTGTTCACTCTAGCACAGGCAGTAGAAGCTCCTACATTTGGGCTCCAGTTACTACACTGACAAAGTGAGGAAACCAGTGTCATTCAAGAGCCAAATCAGGCTTCCAGATCACCATATCACGTGCGGTCTGTATGGAAACCCAGCTATTACCTCAACATGGGACATTATCAAAGATGCTGTGTAATAATACCATTTGCTGGTATAAAAACATTTGAATTGTAACAAAGCCATGTAAAAGCCTCAACACAAGCTATAGTATGTGGGAAACAGGCAAAGGCAGCCAGTCAGCAAGCTCTCCAACAGCAGAGTGAGCCTGTCACAAGGGCTATGAAGCCAGTCAGGGTATGAAGTCCATGTGCATTGCAGCCTCAGGCATACCTGACCGGGTATTTGCATTTATGCAACCAACCAGTGCAACAGCAGTTCTGCTCAGCTCTAAATTCATAAGCATCACGAGGGACTGAGGGGAAAAGAGGAGAGCCACCACGCTGGTCTGAAGGCTGATCTGCACCCCGGAAGCCAGGAATCGCATTCGCACGAGAGGAGATCGTGTCGGGGCATCGCTCAATGCCTGCTTGTCCAAGGTACGGCTCGTAACCCACCCCTCTGCTAAAGCAGCACAAAATATCCCAGGGGTTCGCAGAGCTCCAACAGGGATCAGAGCTGGCACCGAGCATGTTCAGTGTCCTCTCCACAGACTGGGTCTGTAGGGACAGGACAAGGGGAACGGCTTGAACCTGCCAGAGGGGAGATTGAGATGAGCTCTTGGGCAGAAGCTCTTCCCTGGGAGGGTGCTGAGGCGCTGGCACAGGGTGCCTGGAGAAGCTGTGGCTGCCCCATCCCTGGCAGTGTTCAAGGCCAGGTTGGACACAGGGGCTTGGAGCAACCTGCTCTAGTGGAAGGTGTCCCTGCCCGTGGCAGGGGTTGGAGCTGGTGGAGCTTTAAGGTCCCTTCAACACAAACCAGGCTGGGATTCTGTGGTCTTGTATGTAGTTCCCACAGGCAGAGACACCTTCCTCTAGACCCAGGTGCAATTTTGAGCTTGGACACAGCATCCTACAAAACTGGACAGAAAGTACAAAAGTACATCTGCTTGTATGCTAGCATCTTCACAAAAACTATACTTTTTCCCTTTCAAAAGTAAAGCTTCATACTTAGAACATAATGCACAACATAGCAAAGTTAATACGGGAAATGCAGGTCTGTGATTAGCAATTCGTCTGGAAATATCTTCCAACATCAACTCAGAAGAAGTAATCCCCTAAATAGCACAAACTGTGCAATGAGATATCATTAAGGGCATAAATGGGGCATAACTTCAATCCAAATCCCATCCCAAGTATCATCAATGCATTAATATCTTTAAAGAAATCAGGAAAAACTAGCCAGTTTTTCTGCAGTGCTCAGAGTGAACTTGAGCTGGGCACAATTTCAGGGTCTAGCTTTGAAATAATTAACAGTTGAAACACTAGAAACTTTTTTCTTGCCACTTGGCAAGCACTGGATTGTCTGTGTGTGGGTTTTTTCATTCTATGGCTTGGGGGTTTGGAGATTTTTTTCTCTCCAATAATGCAAAATAAATGACTGGATTGACTTTGCTCAGTATTTTGAAGAGAGCATAATTTTTGACAGTCACCAAGAAAAACAAAACCAAAAAACCCCAAAACTTTCAGCCTAAAAGGTAGTTCTCCCCCAAAGGCCCTGAGCACTGAAAACAGTGTCATAAAGGAAGATGTTTTCAACCTTAACTGCAGAGTGGTTGCTCCTGGCGCCTGCCCTGTTACACGGACCTTCAGCGATACACACGGTGAAGAGGCACTGGAGATTACAGCTGATCTTTTTTCCTCTCTTTTTAAGTAAAATTATATGGTGGTGTCCATCAGATTAGTTCCCTGGCTAAAGCTGCGTCTGAAGGAAACTTTGTCCTCATACTGCAAAAGGAAACCAAAAATAGAGGCCTTGGCAGTCTGGGGCTTTCCTAGCAGCCCACTTATGATGACCATAGGAAAGGACATGGTGGCCTACTTTTAAAAGGATATTTCTGCCAAGTCACAAAATAATAAGAAAAAGAATTTATGGCATAGCCAAAAAAATAAATATCTTTAGGTTATGGAAATGATGACTGGTGACATCTCCTGCCCCTCTTGCCTGTGATTTATTTGAACATATACAAGACCTTAATTACAGACTTGCAGTAAATGATCAGGCCTAAACCATGCTCCCAGCCCAACTGGAGGAGCAATCCAAGCCCAGGAACTGAGCTGTATTAAGCAGAAGTGTCAAGGTACTGGAGAGGATGATGAATGCAAGAAAGAGGCTGACTCAAAGGCACCAACATCTGTCCTGTTGCCTTTTAAAAGCAACAATGTATTCCCACATACCAAGTTTTATTAATTCAGATTTAATTAAATTTAATTGAACACAAAACCTTTCCATGATCACATACTTGCAAAGCTGAAAATGCAGCAGAAAGACCAAGCTGTTCAATATAAGTGGAAAATACTGAGGCCAGCAGACATATCCACATGCTTGCCCTTTCCCAAGCAGAAACCATCCTGTATCTTCCTAAGTAAATGCCTTTCCCTTCAGTAAAACACAATACAGAGACATGTCACTGCCAAATGAATAGGGTTCTCTCTTTCAAGCTAAGTTATTTGGGGAACCTGACTTGAGACATCTTAGAATCCTAGAATATCTCAAGCTGGAAGAGACCCATAAGGATCATGGAATCCAACCCCCTGCTCCTCACAGGACTTGAAGGAACACTTGTCTCTGAAATTAAAATGCTCCTGGCTCTCTGGAAATCAGATTACTTGAAAGCATTAGTTTGAACAACCCAAGACCAAGGTGCTTAAGCATGAAACTTTTCTGAAGGTCTCAGGACAGAAGGATATGATATATCACTGCTCTTCCATGCTGAAGAGAGCTCTTTACTCCTACGGTACATTATAGAATGAATCATAGAATGGTTTGTGTTGGAAAGGCCCTAAAACCCCCCCCAGCTACACCCCCTGCCATGAGCAGGGACACCTTCCACTAGGGCAGGTTGCTCCAAGCCCCTGTGTCCAACCTGGCCTTGAACACTGCCAGGGATGGGGCAGCCACAGCTTCTCTGGGCACCCTGTTACTTCTGTAAGTTTCTTATTATCATTGCAAACAAAGAACTCTGGTGTGAAACAAACACACACTTTCTCCACAGACCAAACATGTGACTATAATTAGTGGTTCTAAAGAGTGGAGATACAGTAAACACCGGATACTGCTTCCCAGGTGAGAAAACTTCTTCCTTATATATGCATGCCTCTCATTGAGAAAATGTAACGCTGTTCATCTTTCAGGCTGGTTTGACTGCACTAACTGCCTTGACTGCCTGTCTTGTCGTTCTAGAGACAAAATGAGTGCTTTGTTGTAAAATCATCTCACAAAACTAGAGATCTGCAGAAACAGACTTCTCAAAAATGATTCAGTTGTGATACAATAGCATCTGTCAGCAAAAGCATTCCAGAGAGCTTGACTTGGCACAGTGACTTATTAACATTATTTTACCTTAAAAGGGGTGTAAGAAACAAAGCTAAGCTCTATTCTTACCAAAACAAGGAAGCAGAGAGGGGAGAATCTTCAGCAAGATGATGAGAAGGACCAGCTTTAGGTCTTTCTTAGAAGTCCAGAAAGCAAACAATATAACCCTGATTTATATATTACTGTCTCATATTCCTGACCCATCCTTTGAAACCATTAGGCTTTGAAACAAAAGCCTGAGCCTGCCTGTGGTAGGATAGGGTAAGAGTAAAGGGAGGTTGGGGAGGGAAGTGAAGCACCTTCCCTCCCCTCTGGACCAAAAAAAGGTTCCACCCCGGGCTGTCCTCAGCACAAACAACAGACCCAGGTCCATTTCACCAAAGATCACCAAATTCAGGCTCACACAGCGAGATACTCAGATGCCATTAAGCTTAAGTATTGATTTCAGCTCCCACCCTTGCCTAAGGAATCTCAAACATCTCTATAAGATGGTGCTTCACTATCACTCCAATGGTACCAATAGACTTACCAGGTATTTAGTTTTGCAGTCCAATACGAAAGGTCAGAAGTAGCAATGGATTTTTGCAAGAATGGTTGCAATTGTGCAGGAAACAAAGTCCACGTTCAGTTCGGC